>NW_026705827.1:0-190077 GCF_029867415.1 Vicia villosa | reverse complement strand
GGATAAATAGTAAATTTCGTATTTTAAAGGTATTGTAGATTTTTCCACAACCACTAATTTTCTTATATTATAGATTTGTCTATCTATACATGATTTATTATCCGTTAGATCTTCTTATAAATAGTTTATTATAGGTGTCATGTGAAATATCTTTTTTCTAGTCTAGTTTATCTTCTGCTATATCATTATTATAATTTAATCGTTAAGAAAGTAGTAACACAACAGTTGTAGAGTGGTACATGAAGAACATGCTGGGCGTTTTTAGACAGCTCTGCCCTGATATGTCCAAATTATAAATGCTTAGAAATGATGGGTGTTGTACAGGAAAGAAAGCAGGGTCTTGTTTTTGTTTTTAACAGAAACCAATGCAAGATCTTGTTAAGAACAAATTTTTGCTGACTTGAAAAAAGAGAGGAAAGAATCTTCCCATTTTAATTTGAAATGAAAGTATAACTCCAGTCTAGTATAGCTACTTTGTCTTTGGAGAGCGTGAGACGAAGACCTATATAAGAGAATTGAACCTTTATATGAATAACTAGTGACAAACCCGTGCATACGCACGGGTTCTGTTCTGTTACACGAATTTGGATACATCATTTATATTATTTAAAATGTTAAAAACAAAAAAAATAATTATATAAATAATTGAATATTTCGTAAATACAAATATTTAGATCAATAAAAGATTTTTTCCCGTATAGCATTTTTGGAATAAAAATATTTGATCATAAATATCGTTTCTCGTATATAAAAATATTTAGATCAATAATAGAATTCAATAATAGAATTTTTTTCTCAAATATTTAGATCAATAATAGATTTTTTCCAGTATACAATTTTTGAATAGCGAATAATTGAATCATAAATACCCTTTTATTTTGTAAATAATAGATTTTTTTCGGTATAGAAATATGTTTTTTTTAAGGTATCATTTACAAAAATATTTGGATCAATGATAAATTTTCGTATATAAAAATATTTCGATCAATAATAGATTTTTTCCCGTATACCATTTTTGGATCAAAAATATTTGATCATAAATACAATTTCTCGTTTATAAAAATATTTAGATCAATAATAGATTTTTTTCCGTATACAAACTTCATTTTTGTTTAGGTATATTTAAAAAAAATTGATCAATAGTAAATTTCATATATAAAAATATTTAGATCAATAGTAGATTTTATCCCGTATACTATTTTTGAATAAAAATATTTGGATCTTAAATACCATTTTTCATAAATAATAGATTTTTTCATATATAAATATTATTTTTGTTTAAGTGTTATTTACAAAAATATTTGGATCAATATTAAATTTTCGTATATAAAAATATTTAGATCAATAATATATTTTTTGGCCTATGCCATTTTTGAATAAAAAATATTTGGATCATAAATAACATTTCTCGTATATAAAAATATTTAATTTTTTTCCCGTATTCAAACTTCATTTTTGTTTATGTATCCTTTACAAAAGTATTTGGATAAATAGTAAATTTCGTATTATAAAGGTATTGTAGACTTTTCCACAACCACTAATTTTCTTATATTATAGACTTGTCTATCTATACATGATTTATTATCCGTTAGATCTTCTTATTAATAGTTTATTATAGGTGTCATGTGAAATATCTTTTTTCTAGTCTAGTTTATCTTCTGCTATATCATTATTATAATTTAATCGATAAGAAAATAGTAACACAACAGTTGTAGAGTGGTACATGAAGAACATGTTGGGCGTGGTTAGACAGCTCTGCCCTGATATGTCCAAATTATATATGCTTAGAAATGATGGGTGTTGTACAGGAAAGAAAGCAGGGTCTTGTTTTTGTTTTTAACAGAAAGCAAAGCAATATCTTGTTAAGAACAAATTTTTGCTGACTTGAAAAAAGAGAGGAAAGAATCTTCCCATTTTAATCTGAAATGTAAGTATAACTCCAGTCTAGTATAGCTACTTTGTCTTTGGAGAGCGTGAGACGGAGACCTATATAAGAGAATTGAACCTTTATATGAATAACTAGTGACAAACCCGTGCATACGCACGGGTTCTGTTCTGTTACACGAATTTGGATACATCATTTATATTATATAAAATGTTAAAAACAAAAAAAACATATATATATATAAATAATTGAATATTTCGTAAATACAAATATTTAGATCAATAAAAGATTTTTTCCCGTATAGCATTTTTGGAATAAAAATATTTGATCATAAATATCGTTTCTCGTATATAAAAATATTTAGATCAATAATAGAATTCAATAATAGAATTTTTTTCTCAAATATTTTGATCAATAATAGATTTTTTCCAGTATACAATTTTTGAATAGCGAATAATTGGATCATAAATACCATTTTATTTTGTAAATAATAGATTTTTTTCGGTATAGAAATATTATTTTTTTAAGGTATCATTTACAAAAATATTTGGATCAATGTTAATTTTCGTATATAAAAATATTTCGATCAATAATATATTTTTTCCCGTATACCATTTTTGGATCAAAAATATTTGATCATAAATACAATTTCTCATTTATAAAAATATTTAGATCAATAATAGATTTTTTTCCGTATACAAACTTTATTTTTGTTTAGGTATATTTAAAAAAAAATTGATCAATAGTAAATTTCATATATAAAAATATTTAGATCAATAGTAGATTTTATCCCGTATACTATTTTTGAATAAAAATATTTGGATCTTAAATACCATTTTTCATAAATAATAGATTTTTTCATATATAAATATTATTTTTATTTAAGTATTATTTACAAAAATATATGGATCAATATTAAATTTTCGTATATAAAAATATTTAGATCAATAATATATTTTTTGGCCTATGCCATTTTTGAATAAAAAATATTTGGATCATAAATAACATTTTTCGTATATAAAAATATTTAATTTTTTTCCCGTATACAAACTTCATTTTTGTTTATGTATCATTTACAAAAGTATTTGGATAAATAGTAAATTTCGTATTATAAATGTATTGTAGACTTTTCCACAACCACTAATTTTCTTATATTATAGATTTGTCTATCTATACATGATTTATTATCCGTTAGAACTTCTTATAAATAGTTTATTATAGGTGTCATGTGAAATATCTTTTTTCTAGTCTAGTTTATCTTCTGCTATATCATTATTATAATTTAATCGTTAAGAAAGTAGTAACACAACAGTTGTAGAGTGGTACATGAAGAACATGCTGGGCGTGGTTAGACAGCTCTGCCCTGATATGTCAAAATTATAAATGCTTAGAAATGATGGGTGTTGTACAGGAAAGAAAGCAGGGTCTTGTTTTTGTTTTTAACAGAAAGCAAAGCAAGATCTTATTAAGAACAAATTTTTGCTAACTTGAAAAAAGAGAGGAAAGAATCTTCCCATTTTAATCTGAAATGTAAGTATAACTCCAGTCTAGTATAGCTTCATTGTCTTTGGAGAGCGTGAGACAAAGACCTATATAAGAGAATTGAACCTTTATATGAATAACTAGTAACAAACCCGTGCATACGCACGGGTTCTGTTCTGTTACACGAATTTAGATACATCATTTATATTATATAAAATGTTAAAAACAAAAAAAAATAATTATATAAATAATTGAATATTTCGTAAATACAAATACTTAGATCAATAAAAGATTTTTTCCTGTATAGCATTTTTGGAATAAAAATATTTGATCATAAATATCATTTCTCGTATATAAAAGTATTTAGATCAATAATAAAATTCAATAATAGAATTTTTTTCTCAAATATTTAAATTAATAATTGATTTTTTCCAGTATACAATTTTTTAATAGCAAATAATTGGATCATAAATACCATTTTATTTTGTAAATAATAGATTTTTTTCGGTATAGAAATATTTTTTTTAAGGTATCATTTACAAAAATATTTGGATCAATGTTAAATTTTCGTATATAAAAATATTTCGATCAATAATAGATTTTTTCCCGTATACCATTTTTGGATCAAAAATATTTGATCATAAATACAATTTCTCATTTATAAAAATATTTAGATCAATAATAGATTTTTTTCCGTATACAAACTTAATTTTTGTTTAGGTATATTTAAAAAAAAATTGATCAATAGTAAATTTCATATATAAAAATATTTAGATCAATAGTAGATTTTATCCAGTATACTATTTTTGAATAAAAATATTTGGATCTTAAATACCATTTTTCATAAATAATAGATTTTTTCATATATAAATATTATTTTTGTTTAAGTATTATTTACAAAAATATATGGATCAATATTAAATTTTCGTATATAAAAATATTTAGATCAATAATATATTTTTTGGCCTATGCCATTTTTGAATAAAAAATATTTGGATCATAAATAACATTTTTCGTATATAAAAATATTTAATTTTTTTCCCGTATACAAACTTCATTTTTGTTTATGTATCATTTACAAAAGTATTTGGATAAATAGTAAATTTCGTATTATAAAGGTATTGTAGACTTTTCCACAACCACTAATTTTCTTATATTATAGATTTGTCTATCTATACATGATTTATTATCCGTTAGATCTTCTTATAAATAGTTTATTATAGGTGTCATGTGAAATATCTTTTTTTCTAGTCTAGTTTATCTTCTGCTATATCATTATTATAATTTAATCGTTAAGAAAGTAGTAACACAACAGTTGTAGAGTGGTACATGAAGAACATGCTGGGCGTGGTTAGACAGCTCTGCCCTGATATGTCCAAATTATAAATGCTTAGAAATGATGGGTGTTGTACAGGAAAGAAAGCAGGGTCTTGTTTTTGTTTTTAACAGAAAGCAAAGCAAGATCTTGTTAAGAACAAATTTTTGTTGACTTGAAAAAAGAGAGGAAAGAATCTTCCCATTTTAATCTGAAATGTAAGTATAACTCCAGTCTAGTCTAGCTACTTTGTCTTTGGAGAGCGTGAGACGGAGACCTATATAAGAGAATTGAACCTTTATATGAATAACTAGTGATAGTTGTGTTACACGAATTTGAATACATCATTTATATTATATAAAATGTTAAAAACAAAAAAAAAATTATATAAATAATTGAATATTTCGTAAATACAAATACTTAGATCAATAAAAGATTTTTTCCCGTATAGCATTTTTGGAATAAAAATATTTGATCATAAATATCATTTCTCGTATATAAAAATATAGTAGATCAATAATAGAATTCAATAATAGAATTTTTTCTCAAATATTTAGATCAATAATAGATTTTTTCCGTAAACCATTTTTGAATAAAAAATATTTGAGTCATAAATAACATTTTTCGTAAATATTAGATTTTTTCTGTATACAAATATTATTTTTATTTATGTATCATTTACAACAATATTTGGATCAATATTTAATTTTCGTATATAAAAATATTTAGATCAATAATAGATTTTTTGAATTAATTTTTCCCGTATACCATTTTTGACTAAAAAATATTTCGATCATAAATACCATTTTTCGTATATAAAATATATATCAATAATAGATTTTTTTATTGAAGAAAGAAGTGAGAAAGTGATGAAAGAGAAAAAAAATAGAGAATGGAGAGAGATTTGCTAAGTTTGATAAAATATGAAGGTTGTATTATTTTAATAATAAAATTAAGAACTTTATTGTGCAAAGACCAAATAACCACAATTTTAATGTGGTGGCAAAAAATCAAATAAATGTATTGTAGACTTTTCCACAACCACTAATTTTCTTATATTATAGATTAGTCTATCTATACATGATTTATTATCCGTTATATCTTCTTATAAATAGTTTATTATAAGTGTCATGTAAAATATTTTTTTTCTAGTCCAGTTTATCTTCTGCTATAACATTATTAAAATTTAATTGTTAAAAATATAGTAACACAATGGTTATGGAGGAATTTTGAGTTGAGTCCAAACAAAATGGAAAACTTTAAATATATGAGTTGAGAAGACATGTATGATGGAAAGATGATAAAAAAATAGTATAAATGGTGGTAGCGGAGTTGGAAAAAGCAAAAACAAAAGAAAATTGTGGAGTAGACTTATCTACATTTGAAATGACATATGCATTGCATTAAATGAGATGGGTTCAACTAAATATTATAATTATAATTATAATAAGGGAAATATTGTTTCTGTAATACAAAATAATATAGCATTATGAACGAAAGGAAAGTAAGAATGTTGAGTGTTAAAGCCATCCACGTGACACGTTGTATGACAAGCAAGGCAAAATTAGAATTTCTATAGCAGTAAACTTTGTTATATGATAGATGAAGAAGTTGTTTTTGTCATTATTAATTTAATAATATTTATATTCAACGGTTTAGATCTACTACCAGCAATCTATTGGTAACTTTTTTTGGCTCATGTACACAAATGTCCAATAATATAATATTAATATTTAATTATTTTTTAAAAGAAATATTATTTTATTCAAGCTAGAATATTGTGTTCAGTAAAACTTTTATAAAAATTAAATTGCAAACAATAAAATACACGGTCATAATATCTTATTATGCATTAATATCAAATCAAATTAGAGAGATTAAAATTGAAGATTTGACAATATCAAACAAGAAAAAAAAAGAAAAAAAAAGATTATTTACTGTTACGCCACAAACTTGAAAATAAAATTACGAAATGCCACCTTTTCAAATCAATTTTCCCATATGCCACACTGCATGAAATTGTTCGTCCATCGATTGACCGAACATACACTAATTTCTTTTTGTCTTCCTTTGCTGGTCCAAACTTTGGGCGAGTGTAAGCAACATTTTTGTTCCCTTTAGTTGCTCTTCCAAACAATGGTCGAGCGTAGAAATAAAATAATAATTTTTTGTTTTTCCGCATTTTTTAATTATATTAATGTATTTTTTTTGGTTTTCTATAAATAGGTCTTTGTCTGGCATTGCATATTCACATTATTTACCACCATCTCTTCATTTCACTCTTAAATTTTTGTATTCTAAAATGCTTCCAGTGTTTCCAATTACGAAAAAGAATGCTTAATTGTTTTGTCAGTAACAAAGCCTCTGATGGAGATTTGACTATGGAACACGCAGACCTTCGAGCATTTTGAGAGGAGCTTAACCTGTTGGTTAGACGGAGAAATTGTTGATGGTGAACAGATTAGAAGATTTGATAGGTTTGTAATAGTGACCAACCAAAATGGAGAAACTCGTTTCTGGAAGATTGTTAAAACCGACAGTGATGTTATCATGATGATTCGTTGAGAATCTGATATTGTATTGATTGTTGTAATCTCCTAAATATGTTGATGTGTTTAGTTATCTTATTTGTCTATCATTTTGTTGTACCTGAATCTCCATTTGAAAATTAAATGAAAGCTGAATTACAAAAACATTAATTTATAAAGTTGAATTTCAAATACATCAATTTAGATAGCTAAAAAAACCAAACAAATCATCTAGATGGGCCTGCCACATTTGGACATTTTTTACGCATATGACCAATTTCGTGACAAATCTGACACCTTCTCTTTTCTTCTTCAATTTCGTCCATTTTGATTCTAATGTGAGTATTACTAAGGTGCCCCTTTTTTAGCCTCTGCATGGTCTCATCGTGGAAAAGAGTATTAGTATATCCTTCATTTCGTGGCCAGTTTTCCTAACTTGGAAGTCCAAGGAAGCTTTCCTTGTAGACTTTAAAAACGTTTAGAATCCTGAAAAACACCTGGTATGTGAATGGTGTAGTTTTGGCGTATTCTAGCACATGCTGCAATAACATGGGAGCAAGGTAAATGAAATGTTTGAAATTTCCCATAATCGCACAACCGCTTTCTAAGGACAACGTGGAAAGTACCTAATGGTCGACCATCATTTTGATTAATTTTTTCAGCCACCATGAAATAGAATCTCCCGCAATAGAATTGCATGACATTATCACTGATTGATTTACTCACTTCTTTAGCCATTCCCGTAATGCAGCTATCCGTAAAAGTTTTACCGTATGCCAAAACTTTTGTCCATTCATGGCCGCATTTACCAAACAACGATCCTAACCAATAATATGTAGATTGAACAAAAATAGTGATTAGAAGGTTTCAGATTTCCTAAAGTACTGAGCTCATTTCTTCGGCCAGGTTAGTCGTCATGTGTCCCCAGCGCTATCCTCCAACATACGCCCTTGCCCATTTCTCCCGGGGAATGTTGTCTATCCACTCCAAAGAATCTATATCTAATCTTCGTATTTCGCCTCGATAGTAATTAAAAGGCGATTCCGTCAATGCATATCCTGTAATAAAATATGTTGAGTAAAACATATGAATATAAATAATTATTTGTAGTAAATGTAGATAGTTACCCATGTTGACAAGTTTTTTATGTACTTTCTTGTCTCTTATCTCACGCATGAAGTTTTGTGTATTATGCCTAATGCAGTAGACATGTGAAGATGGAGGATATTGCCATCCATTTTCAAGATCATCATATGAACTCTTAATCAAAGGTTGACTTTCTTTTATTAGGCACATATTGGCATGGGGTGTTACGTGCATTCTCAAGCTCCTAAGAAAGAAACTCCAAGCATCATTTGTCTCACCTTCAACTAATGTGAAGGTTATTAGGAAATGTTAGCGTTCCCATCTTATCCCATAGCCATCAACAAAGTCTCTCTATACTTGCTATACACCCATGTTCCGTCAACTTGCACAACATGCTTACAATAAGCAAAACCACTTATACATGGTTGAAACACCCAAGAAAGAATATGGAAGATCTACCTGCCAATTTGGTTCCATCATCTGAGAACGTAGGCAAGGTTTGGAACTCTATAATAGTACCAGGAAGATAGGTTTTCATCACCAACAACCACTGTGGCAGGTCATTGTAAGACGTCTCTCAATTTCTATACAGTGATTATAAGGCCTTAATCTTCTCAATCCACACTTGCCTGTACGATATTATATTCACGTATTTTTTAGCAATATGGGCGATAATCATTTTTACTTTTAGCGAAGCGTCGCTATTAACGAGATCCTTAATGTTGTAACTAATAAGAGTCATAATTTAATGCATTTTTCTTGGATACCATTAGTAGGAGATCTAGATAAATTCAAAAGATATAGTTGGGGTTATGCTTGTTTAGCTACACTGTATAGGCATATGTGCAAAATATGCAATAATGGCATAAAAATACTGGAGGATGCGTTCTCCTACTTAGCGTTTGGGCATACTGGCTTATACCTTTAATTGCACCTGAGAGTCACGTGGTGCCATCTTATCTGTATGGAATAAGGTAATTTTAACTTTTAATTGCACTATATTATATTAAATTTATAACAGTAATTTTATTACATTTCTTTATTTTGAAAATGCAAGATTTTCTCCAAGAGGAATGTTTTACAAAAAAAATCCTCGTTTTCATTTACGTGGATATTGATTCGCAATAGATCACATGAAATCGAATTATGTAAGTTTATAACTATACAATGTCTATGTTTTATGAGATAAGTATTTGCACTCTAACTATTAAATTTCATGTAACCGTTTATTTGGAGGCCATACGCACACTACCCACCTTGTGTTGGTGATGATAGTCTGGTTTGGAGTGTTACGATATCAATTATTTGTTTTAATATCGTTGAAATGCATCAAACAGTGAGGTTCAAACTTTAGTTTGGGTTTGAACAAGAAATACCTACTCAACCAATATGTCTAAGGCATCATCATCAAACAGAAATGACCAATACATGGGAAGAACATTGGCACAACGTGAACAACGATGAGAACGACGAATGGAAAAAGAAGACATTTGATATTGGATGGGAACATCGTATATGGAGAGTGTATGCACAACGGCGCATACATGCAATGATTTGGATCAATTCCATTTATGAATGCTTCTCAAGCACAGTTTCTAAACGACCCCCGTCAATATGCCTCTTCTTCAACACAATAAACAGTCGCGCCACCCATTCATCAAGAAATCCTCCAAATGAACCCCACACAATTTCAATCCCAAACATATTCATTTCCCCAATAAACATACCATCACACCCTAACCACACAACAATACACATTTTATGCCACCTCATCTCAACAGCTAACTCCTCACACCCCAACCCCTCAAACAAACTACTACCAACACCAACAATATCAAGACCTTCTTATGTCGACAATTTTTAGGCCAGACTCGAAACCGTCTTAACAAGTCGATTTTAACTAACTTAACAAGTGTTTTTTCTACTAGTGAGAACAGTCACACTTCGACCACCCATACAATACACTCCAATTCCTCAACCTAACTTTGACTATTTATACCCCCAACCTTAACAACATACATTCAACCTTCACTCTCTCAACCTCAATCTCAACAACAAACATTTCACCCTTCACTCTCTCAACCCACTTCCACATACAACACTGATTTTTTTTAATATCCTCCTATTCAACAAAGCCCCCTCCAAATACTTACATACAACCTACACATGCCCCAACCAAATTTGACATCAGGGATGACCAACTAATGGATTGGCCTGATTTTTCTATTATTAATGTGGATATTATCATGTCTGCCAATACATCACATCAAAATGAAGAGTTGTCTTCTGACTTTACTCCATTTCCTCCACGACAACAAACTGAAGCCTTAGGCAAGGGGATGCAAAAAAAAAAAAAAGAGTAAAAGATGTGGAACGACAGTCATTTAATAAACCCAATTAATGTATCTTATCTTTTCAACAATATTAATAAAATTATTTTTTCTATCTTCTTTAATTGTTTAATGATCATGATTAGAATAATAATATAAAAACTAGTAAAAATATTAACTTCAATTATGATATAAAATGATAGAAAAAATATAAAACTAATTTGAATTAAAAAAGAATAAAAAATATAGGAACAAAATTCTGAATTAATAATATATTTATATTATATTATTAAAACATTAATAATAAATTAATTAATTAAAAATCATTAAATTAATAAATTAATACTGAAAAATGAAAAATTATTTTAAAATTCATGTGCTCGGCCAATCAATGGACGAGCAAATGAAATAAAAAAAATTTAGTTTATGCTCGTCTCCTCAATGGAGGAGCATGTTCATGCTGTGGCATCTTAGAAAGATTCATTTCAGAAAATGGCATTTTGTTTTTGGTTTGTGGCATAACAATAAAAAATCTAGAAAATTAAAGATGCAGCAATATCAAATCAAATCTCTTTCATCATCTCTAAATATACATATTCGTCCATCATCTTATCTTCAACCCAAATTCATGTATCATGTTCATTTTTTATTATCTTTAAAAACTCAGATCTATTTATCATCTTCATCTTTCACCACCATTTTATAGTCTAAAATAAACATTAATCTTATGTACATGTTTAACAAATCTAGGAAAAATCTACATGATTTTTAAAATATTTTGATTGCAAACTTGTTTTTAAATTGATTTTATTTTCTCTTTAATTTTACCATTCTCATTCTCAAGAAACAAATTGCAAGCAATTGATTATTCCAATCTAAACATGAATTACAAAGTTACATGTCAGAAATTGATATTTTTTTGTTTTAATTTACAAATAAAAAATTGAAAAATACACGTGTCTTTGAAAGAGAATCCCAGCTTTTGAGAAGTATTGTGAATAAATAATTACAAAAACTCCCTATAGAAAAGATTGATAGATGCGTGAATGTTTAATTGAAAAATGTATGGGTATCGATTGGGGATCTTTGATTTTAAAATAATTTTTTCTTCAACACTTTTGCAAGAACTAGTGTGTATAGATTTTCTTAAAGAGGTTTAATTATGTTATAATGTTTTTGGCAATGACAGCAGGGTTGCAAAACCATGTTGGTGGACACAATAACGACAACCGTTAGGTTTTTGAAAATATAATTTTTTTTAAAGAAAAGAGTAACGCAGTAATATTAAAATAATGAATAATCTGATCCAAGTAGTTTCAGTCTCTCTCGATCGTAGTTATAAAATATTAGAAGTATGGTAGCTTTTTGTATATGTTGACTTAGTCAACTCTCTCTTTTGTATAATAGGCTGTTAGAGTTTGTTATTAGTTGTTACAAATAGTTATGTTGAGCTGGATTGTAACTGAACTAAGAGCCACTCATATATAGTGTGCTATCACCTTGTATATTGTAATCAATTCACATAATACAAAACACACTGTGTAGTATAGTGCAGAGCACTTTCAAGTTCAATATGGTATCACTCGCCTAGATCCTTCTTCTTCCTCTCGCTTCCACTCACCATTATTCTTGAGTTTCCGAGAAACTCGTGCCTTGTTCCCTTCTAAGAATCATCAATAATGGCTGAATCCGATCAAAATTCATCGCGCGCCAACCACTCATCACAGATGTAGTCGTCACAATTTGCAAGCGCCATGAATCACAGTGTGTTCGGACCTAAACTCTCCATCAAACTTCAAGAAACAAACTTCCTCCTATGGAATCAGCAGGTGGAAGGTGTGATTCGTTCTCACAAACTCCACAAATTTGTGGTGAATCCTCAGATTCCTCCAATGTTCAAGACCGATGAGGACAGGATTACCAATACCAAATCTGAAGAATATGAGGCTTGAATCGTGCAAGATCAAGCTCTCTTCACATGGCTTCTATCGACGATTTCAGAAACAGTTCTTCCTAGGGTTCTTTCCTGCAAACACTCCTATCAAATTTGGGATCAGATTCACAAACACTTCAATGCGATGATGCGCGCTAGGGTTCATCAACCTCGTGCTGAATTAAAGATCACCAAGAAAGCCAACTGATCCATCTCTGAATATGTGCTGCGAATTCGTGCTATAGTAGATTCTCTTCTTGCTATTGGAGACCATATCTCTAAACGTGACCAAGTTAATGCCATACTGCAGGGTTTACCAGAAGAGTATAATCCATTTGTTATGATGGTGTATGTCAAGATTGAACCCCAACGTTGTATGATGTCAAAGATCTACTATATGTGCAAGAAGCACAACTTGACAAGTATCGTCAAGAACTCTCACTAACAACTGCTACAGCCAATGTAGCACACACAAGTGAAAGTCAAAATTCCAGAAACACCAGAGGAAATCCACAATCAATAAGAGGTCGTGGGTATACCACCAGAGGCTAGGGTCGTAGCAGAGCCAGAGGCTCCTACACTTCAGAAAATTGACCAACATGTCAGTTGTGTGGTAAGTATGGCCATGATGTTGCTGATTGTTGGCACAGGTATGATAAAATTGTTGAACCAGCTCAAGCTAGACCTCAAGGAAACAGCCAAGGAACTCAGGCTAACGAAGATAAAAAGAACCAGGCCATAACACTTGCTCAAGCCTTAGCTTTCCTGGCTCGTCAAGATGACCTAGACATACCTGCAAACCTTAGATCACTAGCTTGGTTTGCAGATTCAGGTGCTTCCCACCACATTACCTCTCATAACTCTTATTTTCATACTCATCATCCTTATGTAGGTTCGAATGAAGTTCTGATTGGAAATGATCAAGGACTCTCCATTAAGTCTATAGGCTTAGCAAAGATTAAGTATAATACTTTACCTGATACTGTGCTATCCTTGAATAATATGCTTCATGTACCTAGAATTTCTTGTAATCTTATCTCTGTATCCAAATTTGGCAAAGATAACAATGTATTTTTTGAGTTCCATGCTATCAAGTGTTATGTCAAATCTCAGACATCTAAACTGGTGCTCTTAGAGGGATTTCTTAATACTAGTGGAGTGTATTTCTTTCACAATCCACTAATGGAGTCTTCCTCACAACCTACAGTCAACTCTGCTAGTATCTCACTCAATAATTCAAATAGCAGGTCTCAAGACCCAGGTTTCAACAAATTTTCTCTTTGGCATTCTAGACTAGGGCATGCTAATTTTGTTGTTGTTAAAACTGTACTCAAAATTTGTAACATTCCTTTGAGTAATAAAGATAGTACTGAATTTTGTAATTCTTGTTGCATAGGGAAGTCTCATAGAATATATGCACCTTTAACTCAAACTGTGTATTCTAAGCCTTTTGAGCTCATACATACAGATCCGTGGGGTCCCTCCCCTAACCCCTCTAGTGAAGGCTACTCTTATTACTTGGCTTTTGTAGACACATAAACCAAGTATACCTGGATATACTTTTTAAAACAGAAATATGAAGCCCTCAATGTTTTCAAACAGTTTGTCACCTATGTTCAAACTCAATTTAACATCAAAATTAAAGTTGTTCAACCAGATTTTGGGGGAGAATTTCTCCCCTTTACCAAGTATCTAAATGAATTAGGAATGGTTCACAGGCACACTTGTCCTCACACTTCCCACCAAAATGGGACAGTTGAGAGAAAACATAGAACAATTGTTGTGATGGGTTTAACTTTACTTGCACATGCTAAACCACCTATCAAGTATTGGGATCATAGCTTCACAACCACTGTGTACCTCATTAATAGACTTCCCACATCCATATATCCTAAGTCTACATCACCTTTTCACTCTTTGTATAATAAATTACTAGACTACACTAGCCTTAAAACCTTTGATTGCTCATGCTTTCCACATATTAGATCCTACAATAAAAATAAATTACAATTAAGGAGTGTTAAATGTGTTTACCTAGGCATCTCTCCACATCACAAAGACTTTAAGTGTCTGAGTAGGGAAGGAAGGATTTACATTTCAAAATATGTTGTTTTTAATGAAACACAGTTTCCCTATAGCAGTTTCACAAAGTCTTCCTCAAAAACAAGTACAGCCGGACCCTCTAAAACTATTCCTCTACCTATTACTATTTTTCCTAGTTTTGGATAGCCTATACATCAAAGCCCTCAACCTACTGAGGTGCCAAACACACCTAATCCTGTAACATGACAAAGTTCTGCTATGCAAGCCCACCATGAACAATTTGTACCCCAAATCCAGGGCCATTCTAATGTCCATCAAGATAATCATATATCCACAGGATCCTTAGAAAACATTTTGCACAGTGAGTCTGCTATTGTTCCCTCCCCTCAAAGAAATGTCTCTTCTAATGATCACTCAAACATAAGTATTCCTAACTCTGCTTTTGTTTATATTCCAAATTCTCAAACTGATAACTCTTTATTTGTCTCCTTCCATGAGCACTAACCTCCATCCAGTCTTGTTGTTAATCAACATGCCATGTTTACTAGAGGTAAGACTGGCAACTCTAAACCAAAAACTTACCTTGTCTATAGTGAACCTTCTACAGTCAAGCAAGCTATGGCTCAACCAAAATGGCTTGAGGCTATGAAGCAAGAGTATGATGCCCTTCTAGCCAATAACACTTGGACACTCACAACCTTACCTCCTCACAGAAAAGCCATAGGCTGTAGGTGGGTGTTTAGAGTAAAAGAAAACTCTGATGGCAGCCTAAATAAGTTCAAAGCCAAACTTGTGGCAAAAGGCTTTCATCAACAATATGGTTTTGACTTCCATGAAAGATTCTCCCCAGTAGTAAAACCAGCCACAAAAAGGTAATCATTACCTTTGCTTTAAATTACAAGTGGGAAATACAACAAATAGACATAAACAATGCCTTTTTAAATGGATCTCTTCATGAAGAAGTCTATATGTGTTTACCCAGAAAAATGGTAAACAATCGCTAGTTTCCTTTTTAAAGGTTACTCTTATGGAATCAACTAGAATATTCCAGACCAAAGTGCTAATTTATAATTTGCTGTGGATTATTAACTAAATGTGAACACATTAAACTTAATGAATGATAGAAAGTGGACAAGAAAGGACTTTGAATGTAATAAACGCAGGATAAAAACCCACTTGAACGTAATAAAGACAAACAGAGTTGATGAAATTGAAGTAAAGACAAAGAAAAACAAATGACAAGACTTTAACTGAAACAAATACAAAATAAAGGTGATGAAAACAAAATGATATTAAATGGAAAGGGTGTAAATGATTGCATTAAAAGTAAATTGGTACACAAACATACATTTTCATATTGCACTCGTTTCTCATTTTCAGTGTAGAGATTGAGTTTATCAAAAAGTGTAAACAATTGTGGACCCCTAAAACGATCCTAATCTTCTGCTTAAATAGACATTCCCAAAATAACTGCTTATGACAGTTGCGTAACCCCTTGATGACACGTGTACTACCATGCACAAGATATCAAACAAAACTTCTCCACGTGTCTCAGCATGTAAAACTGTCAACAACTGCCAATTCTCTTTCCTGCCCCTTCGACTTCGACTAACCTTAGAAGCTAGGCTTTCAATACTTGCAATTTCTAAAGGTTTGTTTTGACAGAGCGTTGCTAGAGTTTATGTCGAACCTTCTTCGACCAAGCTCCCCTTTCGCCTTTCCTCAGTCTTTCTAAATATGGTAAAGTCGAAATCTTTGGTAACAAATTCCCCCCCCCCCCAAAAAGGCTGCTTTCGACTTTAGAGAGAAAGTGGCGTTTTGTTTTCTTCAGATTTCGACTATACTAAACGCCATCATTATGTTTCAATTTCCAAGGTTATTAATTATGACCTAAAACCCTAGGTAGTGGGCTCTTTAACCACTCTCCCACTTTCTTTCACCGTTTCCCAAAAACAACCAATGAAATGACATTTGTTTCTGAAATGTTTTTTTTCGCTGACGTCATCACATCACCACTCTTCAGTATAAAAAGCTCTCTCTTTCTCCTTCAGTTTATTTTCCTTCTTCTTTCTGAAACTCTTCGCAAACCCAGAGCTTTTCAAACCCACACACACTTCTTCATCAATGGCGTCCAACACTAATGCTTCCGCTACTGGTACTAACCCTCTTGCACTTGTCATTACCCAAGAAGAAGAAGAAAAAGGGATATCAACACTTCTTTCTCTATTTGCGAGCGAAGTTAATACTGCAATCTGAAAAAACCAAATGCTTATACCATTCCAAATATCTGGAATAATCTTTGCATTCTCTGGTCCGTACCCAGATACCCGTACTCATCCAAAAACAGTTCAAAGTTTCTTTCCTGCTTATGCTCCGACAATGCCATTGGCCTTTGAGAAGCAAAGGCAACTTGATCTGAAGTTCATGGATCCTGCTATGAGGGTTTTTCGTTCAATGCCCCCTCCTGGCAACAAAAGCTATCTTGCTTGGCTCGACAAAGTTCAAGCCAAAAAACAACAACGCTGGGAAGAACTAGGCATCTTCGACGCAATTCAAATCACCAGGCATGCTCATAAGGTAAACTCTTGTATGTTGTTAGTGTCACTCTTCTTCTAGGAAGGTTCGACTAATACATTCCAATTCCCTTATGGAATGATGACCCTAACCCTTTTTGACGTGGCTGCTATCTCAGGGCTTTCGCCTATGGGAGAAGTTTTTGACCCCACCCTGCCAACTCAAATGGAATTCAATTTTGCCAATGCCACCATCACTAGCTACATCCAAACTCATCATGACAAAAGCACCCCTGAAGTGTTAGACGAAGAGCATGTCGCCTTCCTGACCTTTTGGTTCTCTTATTATCTTTTCTTCACAGGTTCCCTTCAAATAGCTAAAGCTTACATCCCTATGGCGATCCAAATTCACGAGGGTCGAAAGATCTCTTTAGGTAAGTTACTGCTTGCCTATCTTTATTATAACCTGGGAGTAGCCTCTCTTAGAATTAAACGACTCATTGAGACTCCATGTAGATGTTGTTGATTGGCTGTAATTTTTGGTAAAACTAATTGTGGTTCTATCATGTCAAAAACAGTGTCATGACATGCTTTCTGTTGTTGTGAAGTCCTTCATTATGCAGGCCTTTACCTGATGTCAGGGCCGATGTCATGACATTCGCAGCTGTTCGTTATTTTCTATTACTACTTATGATTGTATGATCTGTTAAGACCTTATGCGCTATATTTGGTAATAATGGATTCTGGTCTGTTTCAAGGACGTCTTGGATGATTACTATTATGAGTTCCTTGTGTAATGGAGATTTGGTTTAATTAGGGCAAAAACTATTTTGTGGATCCAAGGCCCAGTTGCTGTATTGTCTGAAGGCTATTTAATCCGTGCAGGTGCTGCTGTTGCCGTCAGGGTTTTCTGGTTGAGAAACTATTAGAGTTCTGTGTGTTTAAGGTTCTCGTTGTAGTTTTCTTGTAAGCCAAACAATCATCATGATGAATGTCTTGGTCTAGGCGTTTTTGGTTTGAGTTGTAAGAAGTACTCAAAGCTTTTAAGCAAGAGTACTATTGTACTTGATCAAAGCTTTTAAGCAAGATCAAGTTGTGTTTTTGAAGAGTGTCTTCTTCTGTTTTTAATTGGTTAGTCTTTCATCACTGCTGTGATTGAGGGGGAGTGAGTAGGATCTCTGGTCTAAGTTGTTTAGATTGAAGTTGCATTGGGTAGATATTAAGTGAAAGGCGTAATATTGAGTTGTATTACCTTGAATTGATATTACTTATAGTGGACTTCCTCCCTGGCTTGGTAGCCCCCAGATGTAGGTGTGTTTGCACCGAACTGGGTTAACAATTTTCCTGTGTTGTTTTCTGTTTACACTTTGTTCATTTGTTTAAAAACATTCAGATAGTGATGTCGTGACATCCTGTAAGACATCGCGTGTCTGAGTCCAGAATTTCAATTGGCATCAGAGCAGGCACCCTGCCTGTTTTTACTGGGTGAGATCTAGGGAAAGTATTTTCTGGTTCGATGGACAAAGAAGGTGGTGGATTTATAATGAGACCACCCATTCTGGATGGCTCTAATTATGATTATTGGAAACCTCTCATGGTGGCTTTTCTGAAATCCGTGAACAGCAAAGCATGGAGAGCTGTGAACAAAGGATGGGAACATCCTGTTATTACTGATAAAGATGGCAACAAAACTCTTAAACCAGAGGAAGATTGGGACAAAGATGAAGAGGCATTGGCGCTTGGCAACTCTAAAGCTCTAAATGCTTTATTCAATGGAATTGACAAAAATATATTCAGACTGGTTCACCAGTGTGAACTAGCCAAAGATGTCTGGGATATCCTAAAGACTACTCATGAGGGCACCTCCAAAGTGAAGATGTCAAGACTTCAACTGCTAACTACAAAATTTGAAAATCTAAGGATGAGGGATGATGAAAGTATTAAGGATTTTCATATGAATTTACTCGATATTGCTAATACCTCAGGAGCTTTGGGAGAAAAAATGTCTGATGAAAAGTTGGTGAGGAAAATCCTTAGATCCCTACCTAAGAGATTTGATATGAAAGTTACAGCTATAGAAGAGGCACAGGACATCAGCAAAATGAAGGTAGAAGAGTTAATTGGATCTCTTCAAACCTTTGAGATGGGAATCAGTGAAAATTCTGAAAAGAAGAACAAGAGCATAGCCTTTGTGTCCAACTCTCAAGAGGAAGTAGAGGAAAGTAGAGAAGAGAATCTATCTGAATCTGTAGCTATGCTTGGCAAACAATTCAACAAAATTATAAGAAGAATGGATCAGAAGCCAAGACCTAATGTCAAGAACATCTCATCTGACATCAGTAGATCTTATGACTCTGGCAGAGGAGTTAAACCAGAAGAAAAGTACAACCACAACAAAGGGATTCAATGTCATGGATGTGAAGGGTATGGACATATTAGAGCTGAATGCCCTACTTATCTCAAGAAACAAAAGAAAGGATTGTCAGTCTCCTGGTCTGATGAAGATTCTGAGAGTGATTTTGAAGAAGAATCAGCCAAACATGTCACAGCCCTTACTGGAGTTTGCAATTCTGATGAAGATGCTAGTGAAGATGAGCTAACCTTTGAAGAACTGGCAATTTCCTACAGAAAGCTGTGTATCAGAAGTGCTGAAGTTTGTCAACAAGGTGAAAAGCAGAAGAAATACATAGCCCAGTTGGAAGCCAATAACAAAGAGCTTAATGAAACTATATCTGAACTGAATGGTGAAATTATCCTGCTACAATCCAAACGTGATCAGATGTCAAAATCAGTAAAAATGTTGAACAGTGGCACGGATATGTTGGAGGAGATCTTGCAGGTCGGAAAAAATTCAAGAGATATGTCTGGTATAGGATTTGTTGGTGCAAAGAAATATGTCCAAGATAGTAGCAGAACTAAACCTGAAGCTGAGATGTCGAAGCCGATGTCAAAACATGTGACTCAACATCACGAGAAAGGTGAAATGAAGAGAAAGTTTCAAAGATGGAGATGTCATTACTGTGGAAGATTTGGACACATTAAGCCTTTCTGCTTCAGACTATATGGATATCCAGATCAAGCTCCTTCTTACAAACCTAAGCAGATCATGCCCATCCAGAAGCAACAATGGAAACCTAAAAATATGGCTTTAATAGCCCATACATCTCTTAGAGTTTCAGCCAAAGAAGACTGGTATTTTGATAGTGGATGTTCCAGACACATGACTGGACTCAAGAATCTGCTTGTTGATATCAAAAGTCATCCTACTAGTTATGTAACCTTTGGTGATGGAGCTAAAGGAGAAATCAAAGGAGTTGGAAAATTAGAGTGTTCAGGAGTGCCAAATTTAGAAGGTGTTTTGTTGGTCAAAGACCTGACTGCCAATCTCATAAGCATCAGTCAACTCTGTGACCAAGGATATCAAGTCAACTTCACTGAAGCTGAGTGTGTGGTTACTAATGAAGAAAAGGAAGTAGTAATGAGGGGTGTCAGATCCAAAAATAACTGCTACTTGTGGGTGTCTCATGAATCCAGCTATTCTACTATATGCTCTAAAGAAGAAGAAGCAAAGCTATGGCACCAAAAACTTGATCACCTTTATCTAAGAGACTGGGCAGGCAGTGGTGATGACAGAAAAAGTACTTCAGGAGGATGTTCCTTCTTGGGAAGTAGCTGTTCTCAACTTGTTTGGATGAAAAAAATGTTAACAGAATACAATGTCACACAAGATGTCATGACATTATATTGTGACAACTTAAGTGTCATCAACATTTCAAAGAATCTCATTCAGCACAGCAGGACCAAGCATATTGATATTAGACACCTCTACATTAGAGATCTTGTTGAGGACAAAATAATTGGCTTGGAACATGTTGCTACAGACCTTCAACCTACTGACATTTTTACAAAAGTCTTAGAGACAAATCAATTTGAAAATCTAAGAAACAAATTAGGCATTTGTCTTTGTGAAGGATTATAGCAATTAATTGGGGGTGGGGCCAGCATTATTTCTCTCTCCAAATCTTGGATATCATTACACATTAAAGTGCATTTTCCCCCCCTTTTGCAAGTTACCCAAACGGTTTTCATTCCTCCAAAACCTCTCTTCCACACTCACGCTATCTCTCTGTGTCTCTGCATTCATCACTCTTTACCCAGCCTCTCATTTTCTCTCACCATGTCTCAGAATTCTTCCTCAAAGAAATCTCCTCCTATCTCTGAAACAGCATCAGGTTCTAGGGCACCAAATGTTGTGAGCGATCAAGATGTCGTGCTGGATGTTGTGCCTTTGAACTCTGTTCCTGCCTCCGATTCTTTTCGCAGTCAACCAAGAAAGATGCATGCAAGAAAATCAACCGGAGGATCTGTTCCAGAAACTTTTTCTATCCAGGGTAGAGAGGGCTCTTCCTATGTTCATAATGCGATTGCAAATATGGTCACCAGAATCTTGAATGAAGGGCACAAAGTTGAAGGAATTTCTGTTCCTCTAGCCCAAATGCCTGCTTCCGATGTTGATCAAGGTGTGCAAGATGATGAGACCCCTGTTGCTAAAGATGTTGAGACAGCTGTTGATAATGATGAGACATCTGCTGAGAAAAATGATGAGATTCCTGTTACTAAAGATGTTGAGACATCAGTTAATGAGACCCCTGTTGCCAAAGATGTTGAAACATCTGAAGCTATCAATGTTGAAGCATCTGATTCCAAAGATGATGAGACTCTTGCTCCTGAGAAAGATGAAGAGGTTCCTGCTGTTCCTGCTAAGAAAGATGAAAACCCTAATGTGCATGATGTGGTGGATCTAGATGAACTTGATGATCCTATTGATATTGCTGATGATGACCTCATCTCCAGCATCTCCAACAGGGTCAAGGCTCGTAAGGGAAAACAAGTCTGTGAGCAACATTCTCTCAAGCCACAGGTTACTCCTCTGAAGACTGTTACTAAAGATAAGATGAAGAAAGTTCCTACTGGACCCTCAAAATCTGGAAGCAAAGTTAGTGTGAAGAAGAGGAAGGAAAGAAGCATTTCTGACTCTGAAGCTGATGTCCCAAGTGATGTCCCTGACATCCCCTCCAAGAAGAAGCTTGCTGTTACTAAATCTGCTACAAAGGTTCGTGATGTTCCTTTGGATAACATATATCTGCACTATGCCTCTAATGCAATCCAGTGGGAATTTGTGTATCAAAGAAGGCTGGCCCTAGAAAGAGAATTAGCAAATGATGCTTTGGAAAATCAAGAGGTTATGCAGCTCATCAAGTCTGCAGGTTTGATTAAGACTGTTTCTCAATTCTCTAAATGTTATGAAATGCTTGTGAAGGAGTTTATTGTTAATTTGTCTCAAGACTGTGCTGATGGTAGAACAGATGATTTTCATAAAGTTTATGTTAGAAGAAAATGCATAGAATTCTCCCCTACTGCTATAAACCACTATCTAGGTAGAAGTGCTGAAGCTCCACCTGAGCTTGAAGTAACTGATAATGAGGTTTGCAACACCATCACTGGGGGTAAGGTTAAAAAATGGCCCATCAAAAGCAAACTGTCTGCTAGTCTCTTGACTGTCAAGTATGCTCTGCTGCATAAAATTGGTTCTGCCAATTGGGTGCCCACAAATCACACCTCTACCATTGCTGTTGGTTTAGGTAGATTCATTTATGCTATAGGGACCAAGACTGTGTTTGACTATGGGACCTATATTTTTGACCAGACTATGAGACATGCAGGTACCTCTGCTACTAAGCTTCCTATTGCCTTTCCATCCCTAATATGTGGTATCATCCTAAAGCAATACCCTGGCATCTTGAAAGCTAAAGATTCTGTCTGCAAAAGGGAAAGTGCTTTGACTTTTCACTACAAGCTGCTTCAAAGGACTGATGCCTCAACATCTGCTGGAACATCTCAAGCTAGCAAGTCTGTGACCAAAGCCTCTCTTATAGCTGAGCTGAAGGAGACCTGCAAAGAGCTGGAAACTAGGAAGATGAAGCTTGAACAGCTTATACAAAGTCTTGAGCAGTCTGCTGATAGTGATGATGATCATGCTGCTGGTGGTGATGGTGAGAAGATGGATGCTGATATGGATGCTGATAGTGAGGATGAATATAAGTCTGGTAGCTCCAGTGATGAAGAGATGAGTGAGGAGGATGATGATGATACTGCTGGCTCTGAAGATTAAATCTTCATCTGATGTTTGGCTCCTTTGTGGCTAAAAAGGGGGAGTAGTAGTTGTAGTAGTAGTGTGTTTGTTGTTTTGATTATAATGGTTGTAATGATTGTTTTGTTGTTCTGGTGATCCTTTGGTTTCTTCTTGGACATGGTTTTTCTTTGTGGTTTTCTTTATTTGGATGTTCTCTGGTTCTCCCTGACAATGACAAGTGGTTTCTGTAATAATTGATTAAGTAGTTGGGTTTTGGTGATTAATCAAGTTGAATCAAGTTGCTGCTGTTTTTTTACAGAATTTATTTTTCTGTTGTTGGCTGCTGTATGCTCTGATATCTGGCTGCATCTATTATTGTTTTAGCCAAAAATTCGCCAAAGGGGGAGTTTGTAGATGTTGTTGATTGGCTGTAATTTTTGGTAAAACTAATTGTGGTTCTATCATGTCAAAAACAGTGTCATGACATGCTTTCTGTTGTTGTGAAGTCCTTCATTATGCAGGCCTTTACCTGATGTCAGGGCCGATGTCATGACATTCGCAGCTGTTCGTTATTTTCTATTACTACTTATGATTGTATGATCTGTTAAGACCTTATGCGCTATATTTGGTAATAATGGATTCTGGTCTGTTTCAAGGACGTCTTGGATGATTACTATTATGAGTTCCTTGTGTAATGGAGATTTGGTTTAATTAGGGCAAAAACTATTTTGTGGATCCAAGGCCCAGTTGCTGTATTGTCTGAAGGCTATTTAATCCGTGCAGGTGCTGCTGTTGCCGTCAGGGTTTTCTGGTTGAGAAACTATTAGAGTTCTGTGTGTTTAAGGTTCTCGTTGTAGTTTTCTTGTAAGCCAAACAATCATCATGATGAATGTCTTGGTCTAGGCGTTTTTGGTTTGAGTTGTAAGAAGTACTCAAAGCTTTTAAGCAAGAGTACTATTGTACTTGATCAAAGCTTTTAAGCAAGATCAAGTTGTGTTTTTGAAGAGTGTCTTCTTCTGTTTTTAATTGGTTAGTCTTTCATCACTGCTGTGATTGAGGGGGAGTGAGTAGGATCTCTGGTCTAAGTTGTTTAGATTGAAGTTGCATTGGGTAGATATTAAGTGAAAGGCGTAATATTGAGTTGTATTACCTTGAATTGATATTACTTATAGTGGACTTCCTCCCTGGCTTGGTAGCCCCCAGATGTAGGTGTGTTTGCACCGAACTGGGTTAACAATTTTCCTGTGTTGTTTTCTGTTTACACTTTGTTCATTTATTTAAAAACATTCAGATAGTGATGTCGTGACATCCTGTAAGACATCGCGTGTCTGAGTCCAGAATTTCACTCCAAAACAACTTTCATTATCTGGGCCCTATTGGCTTCTTCAACACTGGCTAAATGCCACGTTTGAACATGCTTTGGGTTTCACTGTTTCGCCAGCCATCCTCGAGGTCCTTCATGATAGAAGAGTTGAAGGCATGAAATTAGCTCTTCAAACTCCTCAGTGCGAGTTAAACCGCACCAATTTCTTCAAATTTGTAAAACTTTTTGCAGAATGCAAAGTCTTTCTTTCGTCCATGGCCCCTTTTTCCAATAGGTGCTTTGGTCCCACTTGGTTTAGAGCCATCTTCCCCGGTGACACCCCCACACTGCGTGCTCAATTGAATGGTTTTTGGGCTGCATTTCTAACTCTTACACTTTTGTCACACCGTATCGAAGCAACGAGTAAATGTTATGGGTTCACCAGTTATCAACCCAACTTAGTCTCCAGACAATTTAGCCTGAGCCAAATGTTGCCAAAAAGTTTCTATAGTCGATCTACTGATATATGTTGGTCTGGTCGAAGTTTCACAGCTGAGAACCATATCGACTGCCTCAAATTTCTCAGCAGGAAAAGTTTGGAACTTCCCAATTTTACCTTTCAAAATTCTTATTTTACAACAAAGGAATTTGAAATGTGGTGGAACATCTATTATTCCCTTTTCGACACCAACTTATATGAAAGGTTAAATACTGCCTATGACATTTTGGAGGATCAACTCTTCAGAGGTATATTTCTTATCCTCACCCATATTTATCATATTGACTTTCCTTATTTGTTCACATATATCATTGATTCTTTTCAGATCTCTCTGGTGACGAACCTGTCAACGAAGCAGAAGACCCTACCATTAAACAGGTATTTTGGCTACTTACTGACATTACTCGTCCTCTTTTATCTTTTAATAACTAATGTTCATTTCAGGGGCAAAAACGTCAAGCGGCTTCGACTACTACTGGCCCTCCCCCCAAAAAACCAACCACAAGACGAAAGGTATGTTTTTTCTCAAATGACTCTTATTTCTTTACCTTTCTTATACTAAAAAAAACTCTGTTTCTCAGTTGATTGTGAAAGATGAACTAGAAGAGACCCAACCTCCACAACCTGTCGAAAGTGAAATTTTCTCCAATCCTCCAACACCGTAAAAAAAAAGAATACTATTAAGAACACCAAGAAACCTCCTCCCAAAGGAGTCAAAAAACCATCAGAGGCACATGTTAAGGTATAATCATCCTATTATTGTTTTGGTCTTCTTTTGACGAATGCTTGTCTTATATACGAGTTACTCTTTTAACAGAAACCCCTGGTGATTGTTGATGACTCTCCTCAAAAAGATGAAGCAACCGTCAAGAGTTCTTCCAACTATCTTTCAAGTCCACAAAAAATAGATGCTTTTGGGAGTGGTACTACTTCCAACAATTCTCCACCTCGACATACGCCTACAGCAACTGCTACTCTCATTTCCCCAGTGAACCAAACTAACCATGAGGCGAACCTTCAAAGTTCTGCACAAATTCCACCAACTCCCCCGCCATCTGAAACCCATGCTGATATCCAGCCAACTCTCGCCACAGTCGACACATCTCTCAAAACCAACCTTCAAATTCATCCAATCAATCATCCTGAAGAAAATACCTCTGACAATCCTCTTAATCAAGAAGAAATTATGAATCTGAAAAAGACCAACCCTTAAGAGGCTCTGCTGCGACTTCAAAAGCTTAGAGATACTTCTTTAGTTCAGGAAACTATTATTCAGACTCTTATCCCAGAATCTCAAATCGATGCGTCAATAGTTTCTTTAATCTGTGACCTTCGTGGTCATATTCATGAACCTGAGTTTCTCCTCGTTTTTTAAGAATCTGACTCTCTTGGTGGCGAAATAAGAAAAATGTTGGACCAAATACTCAAAGCGCCACTTCCCAATCATGTAGCCCAATACTTCTTCAGATTTGAAGCTTACTTCAACCAAATTTGGCGAGACTTGATCACGCGCAAAAATGCTGACTTACAAATGAAGAACAAGGCTCTTGAAATGGATAGAGAGTGGGATTTCAGTGCAGCTTCTGAGAAAAGGGTTAGAGAATTTCAAGATAAGATCCAAAAAAATTCTGAGAAAGAAAAGCCTATCAATGATGAAATCTCTGACTACCAAGCCCATATTGCAGAGCTTCGACAAAAAATTCTCGCTCTGGAGGAAAAGAAAGCACGTCTGGCTCTATCTGAGGACATTCCTTCGTCTGATACTGTCAACAAAGAAGCTTTGAAGGGTATCAGTCATGGCGAAAAAGCTTTAATGCTAAAGAAATACATTTCCTCTTTGAAGCAAAGCTTGGCTCGACTCAACCAGAAGCTTGACTTTGAGTCCAACACCTTAGAAGGATTTAAGAGTGAATTTCCAACTTTTTAGCTTTGTAATTTGTGGCTTTGTTTATGATATGCAAATGTACTATCTGGCTATTGAGCCATTATCAATGACATTTTCCTTTTGTTAAATTCCAATTGTTACCTCCTGAAGTGTTGGTTTATATTTCTTCAAATACTTACCATTTATCCTCAAGATTCGACGGTCCTCACTTAATTCCTCAATTTCATATGCATTATTTGTGAAAATTTGCACTATTTTAAATGGCCCTTCCCAATTAGGTGAACATTTTCCTAAAGACTTATCTTTTTGATCCATAGGTAAAATGACTTTCCAAACATAGTCACTTAAAGCAAACATTTTTGTCTTCACTTTCTTATTATAAGCGTTCGCCACTTTCTCTTTTTGCTTTATCAGTCTGTCCAAGGCTATTAACCTTTTTTCTTCTAAATCAACTAGCTCATCCAACATTAAATTCCAATATTCATCTACATCCATATCATTTTGTCTTTGAATCCTAGCTGATTGTAGACAAATTTCAACAGGTAAGACTGCATCATGTCCAAAAGTTAGACGAAATGGAGTAGTATTTGTTGCCTCTTTTGGGGAAGTTCGACAAGCCCATAAAACTTGGTCGAGTGTCTGGTGCCAGTTCTTTGGCTTTCTCCCCACATGCTTCTTTATCAAATTTATAATAATTTTATTAGCAGCTTCGACTTGTCCATTGGCCTGGGCATAGTATGGGGTCGAAGTCAACAACTTGAAACCTGTTTCTTTTGCAAATTCTTTCATTATTCGACCAGTGAAAACTGATCCTTGGTCGGTAGTAATGGTTTCTGGTATCCCATACCTAAAAATTATAAATTTTTGTATGAAATCAATCACACTTTCTTGATTAACACTTACCAACGGAATAGCCTCTATCCATTTCATAAAATAATCTATCCCAACCAAAATAAACCTCTGCTGTTTAGACGAAGCAGGTTTTATTTCTCCTATTAAATCTAAAGCCCAACCTCAAAATGGCCAAGGTTTCACTATTGCATGTAATTCACTGGCAGGTACATGTTGAATACCTGAAAACTTTTGGCATTCTTGACACCCTTTTGCAAATTCAATACAGTCTTTTAACATTGATGGCCAGTATAACCCTCGTCGAAACAAAAGCCATTTCATCTTAAGGCCTGATTGGTGTGCTCCACAAGCACCACTATGTACTTCGGATATAGCTATAAATGCTTCAGCTTCACTTAAACATTTCATTAAAACACCTTCAGCTGTCTTCTTATATAGTTCATTCCCCAATATGACATAACTCAAAGCCCTATACTTAACCTTCCGATCAGTCACCCCAACTAGATTGTTTAAATACTGTATCAATGGTTTTCGCCAATCAGCATCTGTCATATTGTCAATGGAAAAAATTTCAAAAATTTCACCATTTTCATGAATTTCCAAACCTTCGTTTTTACTTTCACATTCCCCCCTAATTTTTGCTATTGACAAAGCAGGATAGTGATGTTTGACTTCTTTATCTTTGATTTCAATTAATTCCCCCAGTCGATCTTTAGAAACTCTATATCCGGAAGCAATTTGTGCTAGCTCATTTGCTGCACTATTTTCAATTCTAGGCACATGACTTATATGCACCACACGAAATTTCTCCAATAACTGGATTACTAAAGCATAATAAATGATTAAATTTTCCTTAATACATTTATACTCTTTTGTAATCTGTCGAATAACAAGCTCAGAGTCCCCTTTTATTTGGACTTCAGTAGCCCCTAAGTCCAAAAGAGCTCTCAATCCTGTAATCAAAGCTTCATATTCAACCTCATTATTAGAACAGGCTTCACTAATTTTGTACTTAAATGTCGAAGGTATACCCTGGGGAGATATAATCAAAAACCCTATACCTGACCCATTTCTATGATTGGAACCATCAAAATATAACTGCCACATAGTCTGAGTGACCATATTTATTGATACATCAGTAGATCCATGATCAACTATGAAATCAGCTACTATCTGACCTTTCACAGCTTTCAAAGGAACATATGTTAAAGAGAATTCAGTTAAAGCTAGCGCCCATTTTCCAATTCTGCTATGCAAAATAGGTTTAGATAACATATGCTTAATAATATCATAATGAGACGAAACATACACATCAATAGGCTTCATATATTGCTTTAACTTATTACATGAGTAGTACAAACATAAACATTGCTTTTCAATATCAGAATATCTAGTTTCCGCATCCACTAAGATTCGACTTAGTAATAAATAGCTCTTTCGACGCCATAATCATCTTCTTGGGCTAACATGCTCCCTATTGTCGAATCAGATGCAGCTATGTACAATTTCATGCTCTTAGTTCTATTTGGGGGTATTAAAATAGGAGGCTTCGTCAAGTATGCCTTGATTTGATCAAATGCCTGTTGATGTTCCTCTTCCCATTTGAATACATCATTATTCTTGAGTTTGAGCAACGACGAAAAGAGCTTCGTCTTTCCACTCAGATTTGAGATAAATCTCCTCAAGAAATTAACCTTCCCCAAAAGTGATTGTAACTGCTTTTTTGTGTCTGGCGCTTTCAGCTCCAAAATTGCCTTGGTCTTATTTTGGTTTATTTCAATGCCTTTCTTATGCACCACGAAACCAAGGAAATCCCTTGCATGAACACCAAAAGCACATTTAAAGGATTCATTTTTAAACCATACCTCCTCATCCTCTCAAAGGACTGTCGAAGGTGGTTCAAATGTTCATTTTCTGATGATGACTTTATCACAATGTCATCAATATAAACCTGCATAAAATGCTCTATGAAATCATGAAACATTAAATTCATTGCCCTTTGATAAGCAGCTCCAGCATTTTTTAAACCAAATGGCATTACCACCCATTCATAAGTACCTAAAGCACCAGGGCATCTAAATGCTGTTTTAGGTCTGTCTTCTTTGGCTATAAAAATTTGATTATATCCTGAATAGCCATCTAACATACTTAAATATTGAAAACCTGCAGCTGAATCGACTAACATTTCAGCCACAAGCATGGGATACTCATCTTTGGGAGTAGCACGATTTAAGTCTCTAAAATCTATACACACTCGAAGTGTCCCATTTTTCTTAATGACAGGTACTATATCAGCTAACCATTCGACATACCTTGCAGTTCAAATGAACTTGCTTTTTAAAAGTCGTTCAATCTCTACTTTGATTTTCGCCATGACTTCTGGGGCGAATCTTCTTGGAGCTTGTTTTACTGGCTTTTGCCCCAATTTCAATGGCAATTGATGTTCTACCATAGTTCGAATCAAACCAGGCATCTCATTATAATCTCAAGCAAAACAATCTTTGTATTCCTTGAGAAGTTGAGTCAACTTAATCCTCATTTTGACATCCATCTTTGCACTAACATAAGTTGGTCGTCGAAGTGAATTTTCACCCAAGTCGATCTCCTCGAGAGGATCTTGAGCTTTCATCCTACTATGGGGTTCTTCTGGATCTTTTTCGAACCCAAGGGGATCGTCATCATAAATTCCATCAAACCTTTCAAACTTTGAATCAAATTTTTTGTTAGATTGAGTACCTTCGTTGGTGAGCATGGCCTCTAAAGCCGTATTTTCATCTAAATCGGCTTCCAGAGCCGCCTTCAATTTATTCTCGGCTAAATAAGCCGTAATTCGAGCCAAATGAATTGACTCAGCAGTCATTGTCATTAATCATTGTCCACCCAGTAGGCGGACCCTCCCCATTCATTGGTTCATTTGGGACATCTTTATTCCAAATAAAACCAAAATTGGGGTCTAAATTCAAATATTTAGACACACTTTCGTCAGAAGAATACATTTCCTCTGCTCTTCGACAGGGACCGACATTAGCCAAATGATGTTCAAAGTGTCTTCGACTCACTCTACTAGCATCAGCTTTATAATAACTCTGATCAGCCTCCACATTCTCCACAATTCCATCTTCTCTCCATATTGCAACCCTCTAGTGTAATGTTGATGGAACAACTCCTACTCCATGGATCCACTCTCGACCCAATAGTAATTTGAAATTTGCTTCTGAAGCAATCACCATGAAAATAGTAGGTCTCATTGTCGAACCTACAGCTAACTGCACCTGTAATACTCCCAGGATGCTGCTGGTCTTACCTTCATAATTTGACAACACCATATTATTGGGCCTTAAATCTTTATCAGATTTTCCAATTTTTTGCAATAAAGAGTGTGGCATCAAATTTACAGCCGCCCCACCATCAACAAACACTTTATTCCCAGACACACCATTTACTTTTTCCCTTATGAACAACGGTTTGAGATGATATTTCATCCCATGATCAGGTTTTTCAAACACAGCTTTCTGTCCCTCAACTATGCCAGTTTCCATAACATAATAACAAACAGGCATATCTTCTTCCTTTTTGTCTGGTATAAAATCATCTCCGGTTTCAGAAGCTTTTGAAACCCTGTCGAACTCAGCAGGAAGTATGGATAAAATCTCACAATCAATCAATAACTCGTCTAATTCTACGTCGAAGTTATCGTCCACGAGCTCTTCGTCTGACAACGGAGAATATTCCCGCCCTTTCGCAGCACTAGCACTTGGTGAATTTTCCACTATTTTTTTCCTAGCACAAAACCAGTTGATAGGCGATTGTTGGCTATCCTTACTTGTTCCTCTGTCAACTTCTTTTGATAAGGTTTTGGTTGGTACCTATCAAAATGCAATTGAACTGAATTTGACGGAACGTGTTTGTTTTTATGATTTCTTTGGTATCGTCTCCACTGACTCCTTGTCATTGGATTCTTCCCTTTGTAGTTCGGAGAAATGTAGTCGTTTTTCTTCGACCAATTTCCCTTTGAACTTTCAGCACTGACTCCTGCCTCTTGAATCTTCCATTCAGGATGCTTTCCTCCTTGAAAGTTAACAGGTTTCACCCATCTATCTTGGGGAACATCAGATAGGGGACGAAAAGTTCTTGGCTTTTCGAATCTGTTCCTGTAAACTTCAGCCCTACGAGTCATACTGCTCTCTCCTGCAAACTAAAATTGACTATTTTGGCCTCTTCTAGGATCAAACCTAATTTTCTTCGCAGCATCGACATCATACACAGCGTCACATCTTGGACACAATCCGACTTGTGCATTGTTTTTGTGACATCTTTCCAAAAAATTCAGCAAACTTTCGGCAGGCTTAGGGTAAGCCATGCTCAAAATCTGGCCATCAGTAGCCACGTTTTTTCCTTCGTCAAAACCTTCAGTAGCCTCGACCATCATGATATCAGCAGCTTCAGTGTAGTTAGCTTCTCCAATCATCATTGGATTTTCATCCACTTGCATTGATGATTTTTGCTTCCCACCGAATTGCAGTCTTCCTTCAAAGCCTTCTGCACCAAATCCCTGAAAAGCACACATTGCGATGTTTTATGGCCCAAAAAATTATGAAATTTACAGAATCCTCTTTTTTTCTTTTGTTCTAAAGGAGGATTTTGTAATCCTGGAGGCACAATTATTTGACCATCAGCAACTAACAAATCAAATATCTCATCACATTTTGTTATATCAAACGTATAAGTTTTATTTGTCTACTTTTCATTTGGGTTTTCTTCTACCGGATTTTTCCCTTTCGAAGGTTTGAGTAATTTACAAACATACGGAGGCCCTGGTTTTAACTCAGCCACGTTAACCTCATTTTCGTCATAGTTACTATCTGAGTCTAACTCATCTGTTGCGACATATGCCACTTTTTCTTTCTTATGATACTTATTTGCTCTTGCTTTTTGATCGGAAAAATAGCAAGTGTACTATTTTTGCCTCTGTAGTAATAATAGGGGAAATTCCCCGAATGTCGATCTCAAGGACTGCGTAGGAAATACAGATTCGTAAAATATGATTCAATTAAACAAAAATTAATGTTTTGGTTTTGGGGGTTTAAATCCTTGCAAGAAAAAATAATGAGAAAATAAATTGATTTTTGTTATCAAATATATGAGATGCTAGGGTGAATGGTTGATTTGGCATGCAACACTCAGAATTAAGATCTCTTCAACAAGTTCATAACATTCAGTTACCATATCCTTAGGGTGTTTCCTCCTAAGTCCTTAGTGAGAAAACTGAAGGATGGAAAAACACTTAGAAAGGGGGGGGGGGGGGGGGGGGGGTTTGAATATGTGTAGTCTAAAAACTTGAACGATAAAAACAATATGCACAGTTATTTTTATCCTGGTTCGTTGTTAACTAAACTACTCCAGCCCACCACCACGGAGTGATTTACCTCACCTGAGGATTTAATCCACTAATCGCAACAGATTACAATAGTTTTCCACTTAGTCCGCGACTAAGTCTTCTAGAGTATCCTGATCACAACCTGATCACTCCAGGAACAACTGCTTAGACACAAGCTAAGACTTTCTTAGAGTATCCTGACCACCACGTGATCACTCTAATTACAACTGCTTAGACACAAGCTAAGACTTCCTAGAGTATCCTGATCAACACTTGATCACTCTAGTTACTTACAAATTAATGTAATCAATTCTAAGAGTATTACAAATGCTTCTGAAAAGCTATAATCACAACAGTGATATTTCTCTTAACGTTTAAGCTTAATCTCACTAATATATTACAACAGCAATGTAGTGAGCTTTGATGAAGATGAAGTTTCTGAGCTTTTAATTTGAACAGCGTTTCAGCAAGTTAATATTCACAGAATTTGGTTCAGAGTTGTTGTTCACCTTGCTTCTCATCAGAACTTCATTTAAATAGGCGTTTGAGAAGATGACCGTTGGGCGCATTTAATGCTTTGCGTATTCCGTACAGCATTGCATTTAATGTTTCACGCTTTTTTCAACTACCTCGAGCCTTGTTCACGCTGTGTCTACTGACGTTGCCTTTAATAGCTTCCAACGTTCCTTTTGTCAGTCAGCGTAGCCTGCCACTTGTACTTTCTTCTGATCTGATGTTTGTGAATAAAATATTTGAATATCATCAGAGTCAAACAGCTTGGTGCAAAGCATCTTCTTGTCTTCTGACCTTGAAGTGCTTCTGAGCGTGATACCATGAGAACTTCAGTGCTTCTGCTTCTGATCTCAAGTTCTTCCGATGCTTTCATAGACCCATGTTCTAATTCTGCCTTGACCATCTTCTGATGTCTTGCCAGACCATGTTCTGATGTTGCATGCTGAACCTTCTGAGACAAAGCTTCTGAGCGCTGATTTGTGCATACTCTTTATATATTTCCTGAAAGGGAAATTGCAATGTATTAGAGTACCACATTATCTCACACAAAATTCATATCCTTGTTATCATCAAAACTAAGAATATTGATCAGAACAAATCTTGTTCTAACAATCTCCCCCTTTTTGATGATGACAAAAACATATATAAATGATATGAATTTGCGATCAGAAAGAGCAGACGGCTAAAGACAAATTACACAGCTATAGCATAAGCATGTGAATATGTCTCCCCCTGAGATTAACAATCTCCCCCTGAGATGAATAATCTCCCCCTGAAATAAATACTCGAAGAACTTTAATAATAAAAGACTTCCCTGATTATTTCGGTAGAGACGATCACATAAGCTTCTGTCTTCTGATAATTCATAGCTTCTGACTTCTGCTTCCATTGGACAGCTTCAGAACTTGAATTTCTTTAGATCCCTAGAACACTCACAGCTTCTGATTCCTGCTTCCATTTAGGACAGCTTCAGAACTTGAATTTCTTTGATCTTCAGAACATTCACAGCTTCTGATTTCTGCTTCCCTTTTAGGACAGCTTCAGAACTTGAATTTCTTTGATCTTCAGAACATTCACAGCTTCTGATTCATGCTTCCATTTAGGACAGCTTCAGAACTTGAGTTTTCCTGGATCTTTTAGAACATTCACAGCTTCTGATTTCTGCTTCCCTCGGATAGCTTCAGAGCTTTGAATTTCTTCTTACATCACTTCATGCTAGATTGTATCAGAACATTGTTGAATGTACCAGAGCTTCATCAGAGCATCTCTACATCCTGAAATGTTACAGAACAAAACTAAACGACAAAAGTCAGCATGAATGAGTTAGAACATAAAATGTGTATCAGAACACAAAATATGTATCAGAGCCATATAAGCCATATAGAATATATCAGATCCAATAGACAATGTATCAGAGCAAATGGACAATGATTTGGATCATATTCTATTATCAGAATTTCTGATCATTCTTCCTTCTTGCTTCTGATTCTGAAGCTTCCTAGCACTCAGCTTGCTTCAAGAATCCAAGAGCTATTTCTTTTGTTGCTTCTTATGTTGATCTTGAATCTTTGATTCCTGCAACAACACAACTTAAAAACATAGAACTTTGCAAGTTCTGTTAGTAAAGCAACTGATTAAATCAAATCATTTATCACATATTTCTCCCCCTTTTTGTCATTTCATCAAAAACATAAAAGATTCAGATAAAAACAAAAAAGAAACACATGGAAGAAAAGAGGATGATTTTCATAGAAGTTCAAACAGACAGGTACAGAAGTACACGAAGAGAAGGAAAACAAGATGCACAAAAACAGATGCAGCAAAAGCAAAAAAAGCAAGAAACAACATAGACTCAATCTAAGACGGCCCTAGCCTTGACAGGATCTTAGCCAGCATCTCTTGAACCACATTGTTGTATCCATCTTGCCTCTCCATGAAAGCTCTAAACTCAGCATTGACTGAGCTTTGCTCATCCTGTTTCTTCTGAATATCTTCCAGAGTCCTTGCAAGACGAGAAGATTCATCAGAAGAAGCTTCACCGCTTCTAACCACAGGAATAGCATTGTGTTACACCCCAAAATTTGCCCGATCAAATTTGCATCTTTCAAACCATCAAGGGCCAAAATTAAGAGTCATGGGGTTCGACATTCTTATTGTCAAACCCACCCTCTTATAAAATGCTGAGTTAAGATGAGGGTTAAGGTCAAAAGGTACTTGAGCCCAATCATTTGGCCCATCTACTTTATTTTTTGGGGTTTTTTTAGTCATTATAATTTATTTTATATTTACTCATTTTATTCAACTTACCATTTACTTTTTTCTTATTATTATTGTAATTTGGCTAACTATTATTATTCATTACAATTAAGATTATTAGTGTTATTATTAGGAGTATTATTGTGTATTAATTTCTATTAAAATTAGGATTAGTATTAGACTGTAATTAATTAGGTTTATTATTTTATTATTAGTATTAACTTAAATATTATTATTATTAGGATTCTTTTTTAGTTTTTTAATTATTAAGTTAATTGGGCAATAGGCCCATTAAGTGTAGAAAACCCTAGTTTTGACTAATATAAATAAAATATTTTTAAGACATTAGAGGGGGCGGCTACTTTTCTAACACTGCGGAGATACAATTTTCACAAATATTTTCTAATCCTTATTTTGTATATACTACACTCGTATTAGGGATAGAAGCCACAATATGCATAAACCCTGCACATACACTAATGTATAAGGAAAAAAATTCTCACTTTTTACTTTAGACATTGTTTTCTGGTTTGACTTTTCAACACATATGCTAACATGGTTACACCAATTGTCCATTCATGAATAAATAACCGAACCTTACACAAAATTCTCTCACAATCACCACCAATATCATAAGCCTTTCTAAATCATCAAAAAGAATCTATTTTATACACTAACAAAACAAAAAGCAATCCATTAACCATCAAATAACACATAGAATATTATAATTGGTATATGTATGGTGTTGTTGTTCTTTTTGCAGAAAAGAAGAAAAAAGCTTTTACGGAGACAAAAATCCGCGGCGTAGCATCACCGACCGCCGCCGCTTCCCCTCCGATTCGCAATCACACAGACGCACTCACAAACCTTCAGCGACACTTCACTTGACACCATTCAACATCACCGTACTAAAAGTAAAATCAAAGACAAGATCGAGGAAAATTGGGATGAAAGCTGTTGCGCTCTGACGAGCCACTATCCTTGACGGCGCCACCATACCACGAAACACACAAGCAAATCCGATCTCCACTTCACAACGCTTTGCTATCCGACACCCTTGCGCCGCAGGACCGCCAGAATGTCATAATCACCGGAGCCGTAAGGATTCAATTGCCACACCATGTTAATTTTCTGGTAATCATCCCGATGAACTGTTTTGTTTGATTTTATTTGATTTCAATTGTTGTGTTTTGTTTGTTGTCTGATTGAAAATTGAGATCTGGAAAAGATGAAAAAACTAATTTAATGGGCCTGGCCTTTTGCTAGTTACACACTATGAATTTCTTACCAAACATAAATTACACCCCCCATGCGAAAATAAAAAAAACCAATTAATTTACTTTTGTAAATTTTAATAAATTTGTTTAATTGATTTGTCTATCTAATTTTCTCTTCGAACCGACTATACGTATTAGTCGCAAGTAGACGAGAAATAATTTTTATTTAATTAATTTGTTTATTAATAATTCAAATAACTCTCGAGTAATTCTCTCCTCGACCCGACTAAAGCTATTAGTCGCATTAGACGAGAGATAAAAAATATAAAATTTAAAATACATCTAATTTGCTGCCCGCGATGATCGAATCTATCGATCTGAGTAACCAGCAATACCCCATTAATCCGTTAGCTATACTGATCAAATCTATTGATCATCGCATCTAACGGTGACATATTAAATCAGGGTTGTACGCCTAAACACTTAAAACACATCAAACCACAAACCACAGATTTTCATCTCTTCGATACTGCGATGTTCAAACTACGATAAGGTAATTCAAAATACCTTGCGAACATTCGCATTTCAAAAACTACGATATGTAACTCAAAATACCTTCAAACACCTTCATGTCAAATTCAAAGGCGTACAACCCTGTCCCCGAACTACGTTGACTCTGATTCTCCCTAAGGAGATACGTAGGCACTTGGATAACCAAGGCGAGTCCCCCCTCCCTAAAATCTCAATTTTGCCCTTTTCACTTCATTAGCTATTAAACCTTAATATTTAGCCATAAACCTTTATTTTGAACATAGAACCTTAGGAAAGGGTTGAGGGTGCCTAACACCTTCCCTCGACCTGATTATAATAATCTTACCCCGATCTCTAAACTGCGTAGGGTTTCCTATTCGCACTTCAGAATATGTGGCGACTCTAAAGTTTAATTTTAGGGCAGGTTGTTACAGCTGGCGACTCTGCTAGGGACCATAGTGATAACAAAACTGTAAATTATTATGCTCCTAGGTTTTGGCAGAGTTTAGGTTTTTGGCAAACTTTTTTAGGTTTTGGCGACTTTTTTAGGGTTTGGCAAATTTGCCAAAATTAGGGTTTTGGAGTGGGATTTAGGTTTTATTTCTTCTTTTTTTTATATTTTAATATTTAAATTTTTATTTATATATTTATTTGTAATCTCTAATATTTATGGTGTTATATTTAAATATTTAAATTTTTATTTATATATTTATTTACAATTTCTAAGATTTATGGTGTTATATTTAAATTTTATTTATTTATTCATTTATTTGCCATTATATTTATCTACCGCAATTCTATTCAATTAAATATTTATTTATTTGAGTATGTGCTATTTTATCGCATTTCGGGGATATATAAATTGTTGTTAAACCTAAGCGTAGGAATTATAATAATGACCAGAGGGGAATTACATCGCCTACGAGTCTTATTATAATTCCACTCAGAGTGGGTTGAATATCCGGAAAGGTCTGATACGAGGCTCGACTTTGTTGAGTGCTGGACTTGGTATTTGGCTGATCTCTCTGGGAACCTACCCCTAAAACTCGAACCTCATGGATAAATGAGTTGTTCTAAAATCCAAAGAGACAAAAAGTCTCAGCGGCTACGAACAACCCCATGAGACCTTCTAGAACATACCAATGGGAAGGGTAGGCACCCTAAGCCGTTACGTCGAACCTATGAACCTAGGGCTTATGTGCTTACGTGCTTATTATATATATGCAATTTATATACTGTGGATGTCTTGCAATTTTATTTTTGTAGGTGTTCCTACATGTTCCCTGGTCTGCAGGGACCCCATTTCTAAGACCATGTCCTTCCCACGAAGGACACTTCCATTTAGGCACGTTGATTGGCCTCTCGATGGCCATGAGACCTAGTGACTGTCATGAACGGTCACTCCGCGCCTGCATCTACGCATTCCCTAACCTGTAGGGAGTTTCTTCTTAAATCTTTGTATTCTTACAACTACGTGTCCTTCCCACGAAGGATATCTTCGTTTACGCACGTCAATTGGCCTCTCGATGGCCATGCGATCTAGTGACTACTTTGAACAGTCACCTCGTGCCTACATCTACGCGTTCCCTAGCCTGTAGGGATTCTAATTCCAAAATCGCATCCTTCGTACGAAGGACATCTCCGTTAGCATACGTCAATTGGCCTCTCGATGGCCATGCGATCTAGTGACTGTCTGGAACAGTCGCCATTGCTTACTCCTACGTATTCCCTAGCCTATAGGGATTTTCTTTTACATCCATGTGTTTTCACAATGACGCGTCCTTCCTCGAAGGACAACTTCATTAGCATGCGTTCGATTGGCCTCTCGATGGCTATGCGATCTAGTGAATGTCCTGAACGGTCACTCCATGCTTTGTTTCCGCGCACCCTCTAACTTGTAGGGTTTGGATTTCCATCTGTACATCTTTCATCCCTAGCCTGTAGGGATTTCATTTCATCCAATATCATCCTTATATAGGTTGTGTTCCGCATAGAGAACCTTCCCACTAAGGACAACTTCATTGGTACACGTTGATTGGCCTCTCGATGACCATGAGACTTGGTGATTGTCTTGAACGGTCACCAGCCGCTACCTTCTACATATTCCCTAATCTAAGGGATTTCCATTGGCGTGTCATAACATCTATCCTACAAAGATTCCACAAGGGTCTAATGTCGCCTCTAAGGCTATCCCTAGGATTATACGTCACACGTCTGCATTGCATACAAGTAGTTATAATACAAGGAGTCTTTCGCATACGCATGCATTTGCATTTTCATGCATTCATACATTTACATTTGCATCTTCGCCCGCGTCCATACTTACCGTGCTAGCCGGTTTCCCGAAATTCCCGAAGAAGACCAAAGAGGATCATAAACTATGGAGAAAGGAGGAATAAGCCTTACTAAGAAAAAGGGATGTCTTTCACCATGCCATCCGCATGTCCATGCCTTGTCATAACAAGATTATAAATACAATAAAGGTTTTCAACGAGCAAGGATTGGTTCAACAAAGAGTTCCCTCATAGATGCACTCAAGATGTATCTAGTCATAAAGGGGTTCATCTTAGAACATATCAAACTTTCAAGGACGCTCTACGATAACCTGGGGGCAAGGGTCAGTCCAACTGGGGCAATACCCTGAACAAAGATGCATGACTACGATGGAGAGAATGCGACATATGCCAACCCCACACCAAGGGAAAAAGGGTCATAGGTTCTCTCCATCAATCTACAAACTCTGGAGGTTACGAATGGTGTGATACTATCCTTAGGAAAAGCAAAAGAGGTTCAGTCAAAGGAAACTCATGAAGTTCCGATACGACAAAAACCCACCGCTTACACTTTATTCCCGACAGGTCTGACATGTCCAAGGAGAATTCGAGGTTATCCTTCACTTCTACAAGTTCATCAACTAAGGAGTGAAACAAGGTCAACGGATTTACAAAGGAGATTGTCCCTAAGATTAATAGGTGTTTATCATGTCAAAATTTCAACCCCTACGATCGCTAAGTGTTGCTCAGGATAGAAGTTGTACCTTCGGATTAGCAATTCTAATGGGATGACCATGCAGGTTTTGGAGTCAATTCATTCGCTCAGCACTACGATTTTCAATTTCAAATTTAGGATTATTAACAAACTCAAGGGAGAATGACGAATACAAATAACTAAGTCTCGCTAAACAATATGCTTTCAAGGTAAGACCGAACCGAGGATGTACAGGCATTGTTTCAATTCCCAAACAGTGGAGACATAAGGATGTTAATCCCTCGTCACCCCCTCGAGCCAGGAGTTGGAGCTTGTTTCTACTTTTCAAATAAACCTTGATTTTAACCAGGGGCAGGGTAGATTTCAACTAATTCAATGGCGTGTTTTGGTTGTCAAGAGAATCAGTCAATTCAAGCAAAAGGTCAAGCAGTGATTCAAGCAAAGGATCAGGCAAAGCAAAGGTTCAAGCATGTCTTCTTCCCCGCGTTCATCCAAGATTGAGGAAGCAATGGAGATAACATTCACAACAATCTTCTTCCTCAATATATCATTCAAGATCGAGGACGTATCAAAGTCGAAGCTTGCGAATCAACATGGCAGTCACAACATGCAATATCCAAGAAGCAATATCTTCAAAGGAGTATTCAAAGAAAAAGGAGAAAAGCGCCCGCTAAGTCAAAATGAAAAAACGACTTAGGCAAAAATTAGGGCAGCCCGATGGATCAAATTCAAAGGAATTGGTTCATGCAAAAATAAGGGATAAAAACAAAGGCGAAATACAAAGGATGATCATGTGACTGCTAAATCAACAAAGCTTCACATCAATGCTTGGATATTCACGACACTTTCATCAATGCTTGGATCTCTACTATGGCTTCTGCTCAACATAACAACTCAAAACTGATTCTCTTGCAAACAAAGCGCATCCATTGGATTAGGCGAATTTTTAGGATTTGGAGAACATCAAGGAGAAAGGGGTGGGTTAAATAAATTTCGAGCCTTATATCCGTTGTTTCTTAAAACCGTGAACCAGGCCAAGCTACAACATTCAAAAGTCCTAATTAAGGCAAGGTTAACTAAGAAAGCATATTAAGCAGGATTCTGTTATCACTGACTCCTAAGGTTTGTTAAAACTATTTCTAACCACTGCGCTTCTTCAAGCGTTCTTTTCAAAACCATCCAGTCCTAATTCATAACGGACTTCGATTTCAAAACTTGCATACACATTGCATTGGAGTTACTTCTCAAATGGTACAACGTCATCTGCGAGTATACACTTAGCATCGAGGAGATCTCGAAATTGGTTTAATCAAAGGCGACCTTTCTAATAAAGACTCTGGAATGGGGGGAATCACATCTTGGGGGTTCCCCTTAACAGGGGCAAAATTTCAAGCGTCGCAGGGGCATACAATCAAACATCTTATTTACTAGGGGTATTCTTCCTAAGGTTCAATCGACTCGGGGCACACCTCAAAGCAACAGCAAGCAGGGGCATGTCAAACATGGGTAGAATTCAAATTCAAAGGATAGAACACTATGGATAGTCCTCCACATCCTGGAGATCAAGGGCATACCCTTCAATTTAAGAGTCGAAGCATACGACAAAGCCAAACTGGGGAAAGGCACACAGCAAAAGGAAAAGGAGTTCTCACACTTTATAACCTCGAACCAATCTTTCTCCTAAATACGATCTTCAAAGTTCAAAAACGGGGATTGGGAAATCGCACTGGCATCAAACAAACCTACAACTCCAGCGAGCTATATACGCTTTGGTGATCAACAACCTAGCACTAGAGTATCATGCAAATACATACAAATCATGCATTGGTTGAGACATTACACCATACCTTTTTAGATAGTCTTCTTTAAGACGAATTGACATTATTTTTCTAAGAACCTTTTCAGGTAGTCTTCTTTAAGACATTGTTTCTCTAAAAACCTTTTCAGGTAGTCTTCTTTAAGACATTATTTTTCTAAAAAAAACCTTTTCAGGTAGTCTTCTTTAAGACATTATTCTTCCAGAAACCTTTTCAGGTAGTCTTACAGAAGACATTATTATCCCATACATCAAGACATCCAATTCAAAACTCTGGTGCTCAGCTATACTATCCACCTGTTTCCCGGTAACCTTACCGATGACAGTAACCTTACTGTTGATGTATTCCAATCACCTGATTGATGCTTCCGGTAACCTTACCGATGTCAGTAACCTTACTGAGATATTCTTCCCAATCGCCTGATTGATGCTGTCTGGTAACCTTACCGATGCCAGTAACCTTACTGATGATAGCAACCTCACGGAGATATTCACCCTATCACCCGATTGATGTATCCCGGTAACCTTACCGGTGATAACAACCTTGTTGTTCATTTCACCCATAAACAATCTATGCATACGCATGTGCATAAGCATTATCCACATTACCAAGCCAGCATAAGCATAGTCATGGTATAGGTGCAAGCATGGAGTAAACAAGTTCAACGGGTTCAATAAGAAGATAAAATCTTGGGATTGACATCAGCATCAGCATACATACATACGCATTGCATACGCATATCATCTGGGGCATTCACATACTACATATCACAGAGGTCCAATTTTCATTAACTGTCCAAATCATTTCAAAGTCCAGTTCTCGTCCTGGCAAAGCCTTACAAAGTCTAGTTCTCGTCCTGGCAAATCCTTACAAAGTCCAGTTCTCGTCCTGGCAAATCCTTACAAAGTTCAGTTCCCGTCTGACTGTTACATCAAATCCAATTCTCGTTTGGTAGTCAGTTCCCGTCTGACTGTTACATCAAATCCAATTCTCGTTTGGTAGTCAGTTCCCGTCTGACTGTTACATCAAATCCAATTCTCACTTGGTAGTCAGTTCCCGTCTGACTGTTACATTAAATCCAATTCTCGTTTGGTAGTCAGTTCCCGTCTGACTGTTACATTAAACCCAGTTCCCGTCTGGTAGTCAGTACCCGTCTGACTGTTACATCAAAATCCAAATCCCATTTCAAATCCTATTTCAAATCCTATTCCAATTTAAATCATGACTTATTGCGTTAGTCCCTGAGCATCAATAAGTTATGTCTTATCACGTTAGTCCCTTGGCAGTGATCTCCTTCAAATCATCTCGCTGATCAATATCACGTTAGTCCCTTGGTAGTGATACAAAGCTACGTCTCCTTGCAAATAGGGATTTATTTTCCTTGTTTCTGAGACAGTTCTTTAATTGGGTTTATCATGTTAGTCCCTCGGCAGTGATCTTCTCCAAATTTCATCAACAACAAGCGAAGGTTTTACTTTTCTTTTCCAAAGTTATTAACATACTTCAACTAACATAGCTAATAGTCATGCATCATTCAATTGAATATTTCATTCATACATAATGCATATACATACATCGCTCTCATTTATTTTGAGAAGCTCACTGCATCGTATATTACATGCATCATAACATCGCATAAAAGTAAGGTTGCCTTTTCAGGCCATTCTACAATCAAAGTAAGTGGTTTCTTTCGAAAACATCTGTTTCACATCTCGAGAAATGGTATTTACCTTGGGTGGCATCTGTAAGCCCATCTCCCACAGAACTTCTTCCCGACAAAAGCAAATTTCAGGGCATTTTTAGTGTTCAATCATCTTCTACCTTTAGATCACGATAGGCAGACGTGCCTATCCGACTCTTCAGGTTTAAGAAGATTGAACAGGGGCAGCTGTTACACCCCAAAATTTGCCCGATCAAATTTGCATCTTTCAAACCATCAAGGGCCAAAATTAAGAGTCATGGGGTTCGACATTCTTATTGTCAAACCCACCCTCTTATAAAATGCTGAGTTAAGATGAGGGTTAAGGTCAAAAGGTACTTGAGCCCAATCATTTGGCCCATCTACTTTATTTTTTGGGGTTTTTTTAGTCATTATAATTTATTTTATATTTACTCATTTTATTCAACTTACCATTTACTTTTTTCTTATTATTATTGTAATTTGGCTAACTATTATTATTCATTACAATTAGGATTATTAGTGTTATTATTAGGAGTATTATTGTGTATTAATTTCTATTAAAATTAGGATTAGTATTAGACTGTAATTAATTAGGTTTATTATTTTATTATTAGTATTAACTTAAATATTATTATTATTAGGATTCTTTTTTAGTTTTTTAATTATTAAGTTAATTGGGCAATAGGCCCATTAAGTGTAGAAAACCCTAGTTTTGACTAATATAAATAAAATATTTTTAAGACATTAGAGGGGGCGGCTACTTTTCTAACACTGCGGAGATACAATTTTCACAAATATTTTCTAATCCTTATTTTGTATATACTACACTCGTATTAGGGATAGAAGCCACAATATGCATAAACCCTGCACATACACTAATGTATAAGGAAAAAAATTCTCACTTTTTACTTTAGACATTGTTTTCTGGTTTGACTTTTCAACACATATGCTAACATGGTTACACCAATTGTCCATTCATGAATAAATAACCGAACCTTACACAAAATTCTCTCACAATCACCACCAATATCATAAGCCTTTCTAAATCATCAAAAAGAATCTATTTTATACACTAACAAAAAAAAAAGCAATCCATTAACCATCAAATAACACATAGAATATTATAATTGGTATATGTATGGTGTTGTTGTTCTTTTTGCAGAAAAGAAGAAAAAAGCTTTTACGGAGACAAAAATCCGCGGCGTAGCATCACCGACCGCCGCCGCTTCCCCTCCGATTCGCAATCACACAGACGCACTCACAAACCTTCAGCGACACTTCACTTGACACCATTCAACATCACCGTACTAAAAGTAAAATCAAAGACAAGATCGAGGAAAATTGGGATGAAAGTTGTTGCGCTCTGACGAGCCACCATCCTTGACGGCGCCACCATACCACGAAACACACAAGCAAATCCGATCTCCACTTCACAACGCTTTGCTATCCGACACCCTTGCGCCGCAGGACCGCCAGAATGTCATAATCACCGGAGCCGTAAGGATTCAATTGCCACACCATGTTAATTTTCTGGTAATCATCCCGATGAACTGTTTTGTTTGATTTTATTTGATTTCAATTGTTGTGTTTTGTTTGTTGTCTGATTGAAAATTGAGATCTGGAAAAGATGAAAAAACTAATTTAATGGGCCTGGCCTTTTGCTAGTTACACACTATGAATTTCTTACCAAACATAAATTACACCCCCCATGCGAAAATAAAAAAAACCAATTAATTTACTTTTGTAAATTTTAATAAATTTGTTTAATTGATTTGTCTATCTAATTTTCTCTTCGAACCGACTATACGTATTAGTCGCAAGTAGACGAGAAATAATTTTTATTTAATTAATTTGTTTATTAATAATTCAAATAACTCTCGAGTAATTCTCTCCTCGACCCGACTAAAGCTATTAGTCGCATTAGACGAGAGATAAAAAATATAAAATTTAAAATACATCTAATTTGCTGCCCGCGACGATCGAATCTATCGATCTGAGTAACCAGCAATGCCCCATTAATCCGTTAGCTATACTGATCAAATCTATTGATCATCGCATCTAACGGTGACATATTAAATCAGGGTTGTACGCCTAAACACTTAAAACACATCAAACCACAAACCACAGATTTTCATCTCTTCGATACTGCGATGTTCAAACTACGATAAGGTAATTCAAAATACCTTGCGAACATTCGCATTTCAAAAACTACGATATGTAACTCAAAATACCTTCAAACACCTTCATGTCAAATTCAAAGGCGTACAACCCTGTCCCCGAACTACGTTGACTCTGATTCTCCCTAAGGAGATACGTAGGCACTTGGATAACCAAGGCGAGTCCCCCTCCCTAAAATCTCAATTTTGCCCTTTTCACTTCATTAGCTATTAAACCTTAATATTTAGCCATAAACCTTTATTTTGAACATAGAACCTTAGGAAAGGGTTGAGGGTGCCTAACACCTTCCCTCAACCTGATTATAATAATCTTACCCCGATCTCTAAACTGCGTAGGGTTTCCTATTCGCCCTTCAGAATAGGTGGCGACTCTAAAGTTTAATTTTAGGGCAGGTTGCTACACATTGTGATCTGTAGCTTCCATAGATAGATCATTTGCAGGGATTTCCTCAACAGGAACTGATTCAGCAACATGATCTTCTACATCTGCTTCTTGCATAGAAGCATCTCCATATTTTGCAGCTGGAATTTCCGAATCTCCATTCTCAAGTGCCTGAAGAATGGCAGCAAGATTCTTGGGAGCAGAAGGACCTTCAACTTCTGGTGGGTCAACAACTTCTGGAATGACCAAGCTTGGGTCTTCCTTAGAAGGGTTTTCCCTCAGAAAATCAAAGAGGGTCTTGAAATCCCCAAGTAGAACAGGATATTGAGGTATCCAGACCACAATCTCCCTGCAAGGATTGGCTTCCAATGCAGCAGCCAGTCTTGCTTCTTCCATCTCATCCACAAACTGCTTCTCCTCAGCAGCAACACAATTTCTGAGAGGATGGTAGTATATACCATTATCATCCTCCAGAAGGTAACCAGGATAACCAGGGGCAGCAGCCACTAGTCTTTTCTGTACTCCCATTGCTTCTACTTGAAAATCCTTGCGAAATCTTCTCTAGAGATTTCTTGTAGAAACATCATCCAGACCATTTAGAAATGCATCCTTCAGAAGGTCTAGACTGCTAATCACCTCATGTCTGAAAAGTTCCAAGTAGGTATAGGGTTCAGGTTCAGGTGGATTGAAGGTGAATTTGTAGTCAGGGTAGAGAAGACAGTAAGGTTTGGATTTTCTGGTAGGTAAGGGATGGGATATAGAAGGTGGAGGTGCGGTGGATGAGGAAGAAGGGATATCTGAGAGAATGATTGATGAGGATGGAATATTAGAAATGATAGATTGAGAAGAGGATGGAGTATTTGTAAAGGGAATTGGTGAGAGAGATTTATCAGAAGGAGTTGGGGGAAGAATACTTAAAGGTGTGGGGTTTAGAATGGGAGAGGAGAAGGATGATGGAGAAGGATTTAGTAAGGTGAAGTTTACTTTTGGTTCAGATGGAGGTGATTGGAAAGATGGTTTAGGGACAGAAGGAGGTGGAGTAAAAACCTGCCTGGAGGTTTGTACAGAAGAAGAAGATCTGGTTCTGCGAAAGGAGTCTATAATCCTTTTATCTCTTCGTTCTTCAGAGTCCACCTTGTCAGGATCATAGGTGACTCTCAACTTCTTGGCTTTCTGAGCCTCATCTTCTTGGGCTTTTCTTTTTAGCCTAGCCTTTAGTTCCTTCTGATCCTTCTTCAGAAGATCAGCTTTGGACGGGAGTACTCTGCCACGGATCCAAGCAGGATCAATATCTGATTGCTTCCTAACACAATCTTCCAGGTAAAGCTTGACAACCTGATGCAGTTCTTTTTGAAACAAAGAGGCAAAACCTTCAACAGCAACTCTTCTTGACAGAATGTCAGGAAAGCTTGTGCACACAGAAGGTACATTTTGAATGAGTTCCAGTCTGAACAAATCCACACCATTGAAAATGGGACCTTGAACTACTCCAAGAAAATGGGACGCATTGAGTTTTCTGATGGAGTCCAGCACTTTGCTTTCAATCAGAATGTCTGAAATCATTCTTCCAAAAGGAATAGTTGTTCTTGAAATATGAGGGTATGTCATACCCCAAAATTTGCCCACACTGTTTAGTGACAAAAAATTTTGAAATTATTTTTAAAAATTGGATTTTATAAAATCTCGGGTTCATTTACATTGATATCCTGAATTTTATATATATTCGGTTTAAAGTCTATGTTAAAATATAATAGTTTACTCTTAAATTGCTTCTATTTTAATAAATAGAAAATGTTGGCTGGTGCTTCATACACTTTCAATTGGTTTTTTATTTCAAATAAATAACACAGCACAATTGGTAAGGATGAAAGGCTTGCAAACAAAAGGTCACGGGTTCAATTCCCGCTTGGTGCATTTCTATGTTTTTAAACTATTTTTTAATCTTTTTTTTTGCACCTGAACGCACCTGGACACATGTATGTCCAGGTTCTTAATCTTGGTCATCAAGAAAGATCCATGGGCCTTTGGGTTGGATCATTTCCTTTTTAGGATTGGTTTTGACCTAATTCCACTCTATAAATAGAGCCCTCCACATTCACAGTTTTCACTAACAATTCTCACAACTTTCTAACAACACTCACAATTTCATTCACATATTTTCTCAAAACTCTTTTAACACTTCTACGTTTTTTTATTTAACAATTTTGGCCGATGATTTCAATATGAGGCCCCCTCTTTTATTTACAATTTTTTAACCAATTTGAACCATATGATGAATATATCCTTATGGTTGTTTTTTTAATCTTATATTCATGTAAATAACTTCCTTTTAATCCTTAGTTGGTCTTGTTTATAAACCACACGTGAGTAGATTTATGGCTTAATTTTTTTCATTCATAAATAGTCCCTGTGCACATATTCTTTACTCACTCACAATAAACCTTGTTTTCTAGTGATTTTCACATAGCTGTACATATATCATATAATGGTACATTATTCCTTAAAAAAAACGCCTGGTTAATTACAAACCCAAGAGTTCCTTTTATTTGTTTCGGGTGTCTAACTTTTTCTTTATATTAGTCATTCAAACTATTCACCTTCATACAATAAACAACACCATGAACCACCAACATCTAGTAATTATCATGATTACTAAACAACTTGTAAATATAAAACAATAAAATAAAATTTAGCAACATTTAAAAACTAACAGAAAGAACAAGAACATCAACACAACTTGTAACTGCTAAACAATTTCTATCGCTATACCAAATCCTGTTTTTGTTTGTTATTTATTTACAGGAAAGTCAAAGGAAAGACAACCTTCGACGAACAACCACTCTCAGCCGTGACCTCCATCACCAATCAACTTCGACCTGCGATAACCAGATTCAACCATCACTCTAAACCATGTTAAATCTAACAATTTTTTTTTCTTTTCACTTTCATGGATCTTAATAACTTGTATGAATTTGTGTTGCAGGATGAAAAGGATAACAGGCACATCGCAATCGGGAACGTTCTCCTATCACGTAAAGCTGAAACGAAGCCCGGGAGCACACCATGGTCAATTCACTCCAACAACCGCACTATGTCCGCCGTCGGTGCCTACTTTGACCGGCCCTCATCACCTCCACCGTTGTTCATCTCTCCAATCGATCTTCCAATGGAAACCCCTGCCACGACCGCCGCCGCCACAAGCACCACAAGCCCATACGAAATCGGACCTTCCTCCGACGAACACAACCATGCAACGGCTCCGCCTGCCGCTCGTGACGCAGCTCCACAACAAGAATCTCACCATCGGTTCCGGATCCATGGTCTCCGCAAAAATTGCTTCCGTCAGCTTATTATGGGTAATCCTCTTTGTCTTTTTGAATTCATGAGTTTGTTTGCTGGTCCAATTTTGGTTTGGTGTCATGGTTATGGAAAGGAAGACTCAAAATTGAAAATAAAGGTATGGTTCTTTAACCCTTTCTCTGTAACTATGTAACCCTCATATTGTACTGAGAGAGAAAGAACCGTAGGTCCCAATGTGTGGGTGTATGTTAATTACTTTCATTTGTTTTTGTTTTGTTATTATGAAATCTTATGCCACGTGTTGCGATCCGATTGGCTTCACGCAAGAGTTGAAAAGTCATAAACATGAAGAAGAAGAGTGTACCGCCCCTTATGGTTTCTAATGTGGTGTTTATTTGTTTCTATTTATTTATTATTTGCATTGTTAGTTTTAATTTACTCATTAGAGCATAAAAAAATACATATATAAAAAAATACTAAAAAGAAATTTAATATAATTAATTAATTAGGTTTTATTTTTTCGTATTAAAAAACACAAAAAGATGTCATTCATTTCTTAATCTCTTTTTTTTTTAGAATTAATATGCTTAGCGTTCTATTTTCTTAATTAATTTTAATTAACAATTGTTAGTATTTTATTTTTATTTTTTTTATCACGCGTGACTAACACTTTCTTAATTTCTTTTTACGAGGTACAATTTGAGCAATCGAACTATTATTTATTCTATTTTCGTATTTCTACCAATTTTTGTATCTACTTATGGGATGTAATAGTAGCTTAGGATCTTTGTTTTACCGCGTTTTACTTTCCCGCACTTCCCCATTTTTAATTATGTACTCCCCATCCCGAAGCCATGTAATAGCGTAAGATTTATCTTTCTGCTTTTTACTTTCCGCACCATATAACTGTGATATACTGCTTAGATGTATGGCTAATAGGATTGTATGGTAAGAATAAAATTAACCGTTAGATCACTAACTAAAAAGATAAAATACTCTGAAACAACTCACGTGATTGCTCACACACTCACTCCTAGGGTACGCCCCTCTTGGTTGCCTTCGATTATAAGGTCGTGTCCCTCGAATGTAGAGGTACCAATTAGCAAGGTCCCTCAATTAAAAATCATTGTAAAGATCATAAGTCCCTCGATGACCCGCGATGTTGCCTCGGTAATATGATCTAGTCTCTCGAATGGTTGCCTACGAATACATGATCTAGTCCCTCGATGACCCTCAAATTGTTGCCTTCGAATATTGCTAAAGGTACCTCTACCTGTTGCCTTCAAACGACCTCGATGACCCGCACGTCCAATATAACAAGGACTACCTACTCCTATATAGTATGGATAGTCCTGGGAACTTTAAAATTTACAGAAAAAGACTAGTTAAATAGGGTAGTGCTCTTAAACTGCCTAGCTCAATAAAAATATCTTTTCAATATCATTTCAAAAAAACTAAGGCTACGCATTTACGCTAAAGTCCTTATGCTCCTTTCAAAACAAAGAAACAAACAAACATGAGCTAAGCAAATTAAGAGCCCGTAGATAACTACGGATGAAAAGGGTGCTTACACCTTCCCTTTTCATAACTTACCCCCCGAGCCCGTTTTCTTTCAAAAAGGTCTTTTTCTGTACTTTTTACCTTTCCTAACGTTGGACAAAATAAAAGTCGGTGGCGACTCATGCTCACCGCAACATTGTTGCCTTTTAAAAAGTAAAAGTCAGTTCACCGAGTTACAGAACTGGCGACTCTGCTGGGGATACTTTCGATTAAAAGAGGGGTTACCTTAGAGCTAGGATCACTTTAAACTTGTTTGACTTGTTTGCTTTATCTTTAAAGGCTGTTTTGGGCATTCTACTGTGTGAAAGATCCTACACCCGGATCTAGTGTACCTTAGGTATGTGGCATGAGACCAGGGAGGCTGTACGACATGTATCGTTATGGTTGAACTGGTGGCCACCGTTAGTGCGACGCTTTGGTTTGTCCTGATGGCCCTTGAATATGATCGAGGAGACATTTGGCTACCGCGTGGTGTCATAAGCACTAATTCGCCCCTAGAACCCTAATTGAACTTGACTTTGGCCTATAGGAAGTAGCGAGATAGCTGGCTTTGGATTCCTGACTGAAGCCGGTTGATACTCGATGCTACACTCATTGAGATTGGACTCTAGGGATGCTTTTGGCTGGCCGATCGAGTGCCATGTTGAGACAATGCCCGCGAGAAAGATCAGGGATATGAGCACCATAGAACCCGATTACTATTCTAGGACAGGTTGAACCAACTAAACTTCAGTGGGGAAGGGTACTTACCTACAAACTTCAAGAAAGCCTCTAAACCTAAGGGCACTTGTGTGACTTGTTTGTGTTTGCTACTAACCTTTGTTTCCCTGCAGGTTTTGTTAAAGGACTTGTTTGCCCTTACTATCTCACGCTTTGCCTGATGCATTGCATAACATCATGACATCATGACATCATAAGCATAGCATGATTTAACTAACCCTTTCAAGGATCTTAGGGATTTAGGGCGCACAATTTTAGGTACTCTTATCAAGGACCGAATTCCTAATCAAGGGGCAAGAGGATTTATTTTCCTCTGGCCACATACCTTCCGATTCAGAGACGCTGTACCTATCAAGGGGCAAGAGGATTTATTTTCCTCTAGCCATGTACCTTCAAATTCAGAAGTCCCCGAATCAGAGGCTATGACCCACTAGATATGGTGAGCTTGATTCCCATAGAAGAACATCCAAAAATCAGAGTTCTTCAAACGAAGAAGCGACCAAATCGTTTTCGACGTTGCTAACTAAATTTCCAGAGATCCTTGAAAATATTGCATCTGCATTCATAACATTGCATCACAGGTTTCCACCACAGGTTTCTTACCCCCTCACTGTTTATTTCAGCATCATGAATCTCGAGCAATCAGTCAAAGACCTTCAAGCTCAGAATGCCCAGTTTCAAGATCTGATCCTGAACTTATCCAAGGGGCAAGACGAGTTGAAAACCCTTCTGACTAAGAAGGAGAAAAAGACCAAGAAGCCCAAAGGAGTGATCAATCTGGGAAGAAGATTCAAGGGTCGTCCCAAGAAGGCTGCAGAAACTGGAATTCCTAAAGATGAGGAAGAGGAAGAGGAAGGAGATGATCTTAGTGTCAAGAACAATAAGGGAAGTCATGCAGGTTCTGATGGCCAGGAAGAAGAAGAAGAAGAAGATGAGTATCCTCAAGATGAGGATTATGATGATGAGAAGTATAGACTACTAGAAGAGCGCCTGAGAAGCGTGGAAATTCAGAAGGTACCTGGGCTGGATTTTGAAGAACTAGGACTCATTCCTGGGGTAGTTATTCCTCCGAAATTCAAAACTCCCGCCTTTGCTAAGTATGATGGAGTCTCTTGTCCCAAGATGCACTTGAGGTCTTATGTAAGAAAGATTCAGCCCCACACTGCTGATAAGAGGCTCTGGATCCATTTCTTCCAAGAGAGTTTATCTGGAACTCAACTCGAATGGTACTATCAACTGGAAGGTACCAACATCCGTACTTGGGAAGATTTGGTTGTTGCTTTCTACCAGCAATACCAATACAATGCTGACCTTGCACCAACCCGCATACAACTACAAAGCATGTCTATGGGACCCGAGGAAAGTTTTAAGGAGTATGCTCAAAAATGGAGAGATCTAGCTGGAAGAGTCAAACCCTCCTTGACTGACAGAGAATTGGTTGATATGTTCATGAATACACTGACTGGTCCTTTCTATTGCCATTTACTTGGAAGTTCCTCATCCGGTTTCACTAACCTCATACTGACTGGAGAACGTGTTGAAAGTGGTATCCGAAGCGGAAAAATTCAGGCAATTACTTCTTCTGGTATTATTAAAAAGCCATACAATGGGAAGAATGAATCCAACACTGTTGGGGCAGTCCTGGTCCCTAGTCAGGCTCCAATACAACAACAACAACAGAAAGATCGACGTAAGCAACAAGGTGGCCAACGTACTTGGAAATCCAAACCCAAAAGGTCATTTACCCCACTACACATGCCATTGGCTCAAGCTTTGCAACACTTGCTCGATCGGAGTCTGATAACTCTACTGCCTCCATACTCAGCTCCTGCTAATCCCGTCCCTGGGTACAAACATCATGCAAGATGTGCTTACCATTCAAATAGTCCTGGTCACGATACAGAAGAGTGTGGGCCTTTGAAACATAAAATTCAAGACTTGATTGAAGAAGGGATCGTTGAATTTGGGCAACCAGAGAAGCCACACAAAGTCTAAAGGATGGCTATTTAGATCATTAATTTACTCGCATTCGCAATCTCTTTCCTGTTTGTTTAAACATTCGGCTTATGTCAGACTCTATTTATTTTATCATAATCATTAATGCATTGCATACGTTTGTCTTGATCTATTTCTCTTCCTATTTCTATATTAAACTTTGTTTTTACTTGGTTTTCTTTATGATATTTAACTCTCGCTAAAGCTGTAAACCTTTTGGGGGAGGATGACGAAAATGATACCGCAACCTCATACAGTATGCTTTTGAACAGACTATGCTGACGATGTACAGGCATTGTTTCAATTCCTAAACAGTGGAGATATAAGGATGTTAATCCCTCGTCAACCCCGTTTGAGCCTAAGAAGTAGAAGTTTTCTTTCTCATACAGATTAAAACCCTTACTCAGAACCTGGGGCAGGGTAGTTACTCAGGTAACTCGGTTATACTAGCTGATGTTTATACAAATAATGATGGGTTCCCGTGACCATTAAGTCAGGCAGTCAACATTTATCAAAAGAAAAAAGGCTATTAAGTCAAAACCTATGAAGGAGACTTATCGAAAATCAAAACATCCCGCTGACTGTAATCTCAAAATAAACAGTTCAGGCAAAAGTTAGGGATAACAAAGTCAAAAAAGAGGTCGCTAAAGAATCCTCGACAAAAGAAAAAGAATTACAAAAAAGGATGACTGCCTTTTTAAATAAACTTTCGGTGCTTCAACCATCATCAAATGTCAACATTACGACTTCAAGACCTGCTAGAACTTAAATGCAAAGTTAACTGAGCATAAGATCGAAGAACACCACGAAGATTGGGATGGGTACAAATAAACTTTGAGCCTTTATCCTTTGTTTCTTAAACCGTGAACCAAGCCACGTTACAACCCTTGAAAGTCCTAACTGAAGCATGGTTAGTTCGAAAGCGCACTGTCACAAAAGGGTATCCTGACTCCTTAAAGTTTACCAAAAATCCTGAGTTGATATCATATTTTTACAAATATCACTTTCTTATGTATTTTGTTTTACTAAAATTATTTTTAAACTCCAAGACAGACATATGCATTGCATTTTAATGAGTGTCATTATAAAACAATTTTGTCTACGTAATTTTAAATGTTTGGCATCAGGAAGAATCCGCATGGGGCATAATTACTGACTAAAAGTCCTCCCGACAAATAAATTTGCAGAGAAGTCTCGTATACATGACTCGACCAGCTAAAAGCTTGTTTACACAAGGGGCACGACATATTATTATCCCATCTACTAGGGGAAAACTAGTCATGATTCATAGAACCTCTCAGAGGTACTGAAAAAACAAAGAAGTTAGCCCATCATTATGGCATGTCACATCAGTCACAAATCTCAACAAATGCTATTTAGCTACTAGCATCAGATGATGACAATATCTGTCTCTTCTTTGAAGTTCTAAATTCAGGTGTCGAGCATACCAGGCTATTGATTCCAGGGGCAGGTATACTCTCGCAAGTGTTTTTCAACAGCAAGTACTCAAAGACAAGGGGCAATGAAGAATTGAAAATCTCTGGGAACCCTCCCCACAGAGCAGTTGTCATAATATATCCCCACATAGCATTCCTTAAGAAGTTATCTTCAAGCGATCTCTTCCTAACAGGGACTTGGTTCCCCCAACGGATTTTATACCTCCGACATTGCCGGTTTTCCGACACAATCTTCTTCTCTAGCATGGTTTATTCAAACTCGCTATTTCCATTAAAACGGTCGCTCAGAAATCGGGTCGGATATTATGCTCATTTCTCTTGTCCCCAAGATACATCAGGATCAGATCACTCAAGTCAATCTCATCCCAAGCGAAGATCAAAAATCCCCAACTGGATATAATCGAACGAAAGACAGGAATTTTCTTGTCATTATCTCCGACAGCATGCAGGGATTTATTTTCTCAATCAGCAGTTGCTATACAAGAAGCATCAATATGATCCGACTATATAGTCCATCCCTGCATCATTCATAAATACATGCATAACATACAGTACTCTCGTTTATTTCGAGAATCTCAATACCTGCATCATGATATTGCATAAAACTAATCTTTCTCTTTTCAGGTCACTTCATAATTAAAAGAACATTATCATCCAAGTACGGTGCAAATACAATCGTATCAACGATTCAATCTCGTCCAAGACGAATACTATTCTGATGCTTCACTCTGGCCTTTCTTCAAAGATAATTCAGAAACAATCAAAGAATTTCTCATCCTTTCTAGGAACCTTTCTAGGTTAGTCTTCCCTAAGACGTCTACCAGCCTTTCTAGGTAATCTTTTCTAAGATGATGTCATATCCTTTCTAGGAGCCTTTCTAGGTAATCTTTTCTAAGATGATATCATATCCTTTCTAGGAGCCTTTAGGTAATCTTTTCTAAGATGATATCATATCCGTTCTAGGAGCCTTTCTAGGTAGTCTTGTTTAAGACGTATTATATCCTTTCTAGGAGCCTTTCTAGGTAATCTTTTCCAAGATGACTCATAACCTTTCTAGGTAGTCTTGTTTAAGACGTATCACTTCCTTTCTAGGTAGTCTTGTTTAAGACATATTATATCCTTCCTAAGAGCCTTTCTAGGTTAGTCTTGTTTAAGACTTATCTCAAACTCTTTAGGTAATCCTCCTTTAATATTTACCCGACATTTTCTAAGACATCTACTACCTATTCAAGAACCTCTTCAGGTAGTCTTCTGTAAGACATTACTTCATTTTAATGAATCTCTCCTTCAATCAATGCATATGATCCCGTCGGAAAAGCATCTGCTTTAGAACAACAATTCTTCAAACATCTGATGGCATCTTCAAGCCCATCTCCGACAAAAGTCCCTACTTCAGCTAGGGCAAATTTCTTGGTATTCTAGTGTTCAATCATCTTCCACCTTCAGATACCGACTGGCATACCAACCACTCTACATCTTCAGGTTTAAGAAGATTGAACAGGGGCAGCTGTCATACCCCAAAATTTGCCCACACTGTTTAGTGACAAAAAATTTTGAAATTATTTTTAAAAATTGGATTTTATAAAATCTCGGGTTCATTTACATTGATATCCTGAATTTTATATATATTCGGTTTAAAGTCTATGTTAAAATATAATAGTTTACTCTTAAATTGCTTCTATTTTAATAAATAGAAAATGTTGGCTGGTGCTTCATACACTTTCAATTGGTTTTTTATTTCAAATAAATAACACAGCACAATTGGTAAGGATGAAAGGCTTGCAAACAAAAGGTCACGGGTTCAATTCCCGCTTGGTGCATTTCTATGTTTTTAAACTATTTTTTAATCTTTTTTTTTGCACCTGAACGCACCTGGACACATGTATGTCCAGGTTCTTAATCTTGGTCATCAAGAAAGATCCATGGGCCTTTGGGTTGGATCATTTCCTTTTTAGGATTGGTTTTGACCTAATTCCACTCTATAAATAGAGCCCTCCACATTCACAGTTTTCACTAACAATTCTCACAACTTTCTAACAACACTCACAATTTCATTCACATATTTTCTCAAAACTCTTTTAACACTTCTACGTTTTTTTATTTAACAATTTTGGCCGATGATTTCAATATGAGGCCCCCTCTTTTATTTACAATTTTTTAACCAATTTGAACCATATGATGAATATATCCTTATGGTTGTTTTTTTAATCTTATATTCATGTAAATAACTTCCTTTTAATCCTTAGTTGGTCTTGTTTATAAACCACACGTGAGTAGATTTATGGCTTAATTTTTTTCATTCATAAATAGTCCCTGTGCACATATTCTTTACTCACTCACAATAAACCTTGTTTTCTAGTGATTTTCACATAGCTGTACATATATCATATAATGGTACATTATTCCTTAAAAAAAACGCCTGGTTAATTACAAACCCAAGAGTTCCTTTTATTTGTTTCGGGTGTCTAACTTTTTCTTTATATTAGTCATTCAAACTATTCACCTTCATACAATAAACAACACCATGAACCACCAACATCTAGTAATTATCATGATTACTAAACAACTTGTAAATATAAAACAATAAAATAAAATTTAGCAACATTTAAAAACTAACAGAAAGAACAAGAACATCAACACAACTTGTAACTGCTAAACAATTTCTATCGCTATACCAAATCCTGTTTTTGTTTGTTATTTATTTACAGGAAAGTCAAAGGAAAGACAACCTTCGACGAACAACCACTCTCAGCCGTGACCTCCATCACCAATCAACTTCGACCTGCGATAACCAGATTCAACCATCACTCTAAACCATGTTAAATCTAACAATTTTTTTTTCTTTTCACTTTCATGGATCTTAATAACTTGTATGAATTTGTGTTGCAGGATGAAAAGGATAACAGGCACATCGCAATCGGGAACGTTCTCCTATCACGTAAAGCTGAAACGAAGCCCGGGAGCACACCATGGTCAATTCACTCCAACAACCGCACTATGTCCGCCGTCGGTGCCTACTTTGACCGGCCCTCATCACCTCCACCGTTGTTCATCTCTCCAATCGATCTTCCAATGGAAACCCCTGCCACGACCGCCGCCGCCACAAGCACCACAAGCCCATACGAAATCGGACCTTCCTCCGACGAACACAACCATGCAACGGCTCCGCCTGCCGCTCGTGACGCAGCTCCACAACAAGAATCTCACCATCGGTTCCGGATCCATGGTCTCCGCAAAAATTGCTTCCGTCAGCTTATTATGGGTAATCCTCTTTGTCTTTTTGAATTCATGAGTTTGTTTGCTGGTCCAATTTTGGTTTGGTGTCATGGTTATGGAAAGGAAGACTCAAAATTGAAAATAAAGGTATGGTTCTTTAACCCTTTCTCTGTAACTATGTAACCCTCATATTGTACTGAGAGAGAAAGAACCGTAGGTCCCAATGTGTGGGTGTATGTTAATTACTTTCATTTGTTTTTGTTTTGTTATTATGAAATCTTATGCCACGTGTTGCGATCCGATTGGCTTCACGCAAGAGTTGAAAAGTCATAAACATGAAGAAGAAGAGTGTACCGCCCCTTATGGTTTCTAATGTGGTGTTTATTTGTTTCTATTTATTTATTATTTGCATTGTTAGTTTTAATTTACTCATTAGAGCATAAAAAAATACATATATAAAAAAATACTAAAAAGAAATTTAATATAATTAATTAATTAGGTTTTATTTTTTCGTATTAAAAAACACAAAAAGATGTCATTCATTTCTTAATCTCTTTTTTTTTTAGAATTAATATGCTTAGCGTTCTATTTTCTTAATTAATTTTAATTAACAATTGTTAGTATTTTATTTTTATTTTTTTTATCACGCGTGACTAACACTTTCTTAATTTCTTTTTACGAGGTACAATTTGAGCAATCGAACTATTATTTATTCTATTTTCGTATTTCTACCAATTTTTGTATCTACTTATGGGATGTAATAGTAGCTTAGGATCTTTGTTTTACCGCGTTTTACTTTCCCGCACTTCCCCATTTTTAATTATGTACTCCCCATCCCGAAGCCATGTAATAGCGTAAGATTTATCTTTCTGCTTTTTACTTTCCGCACCATATAACTGTGATATACTGCTTAGATGTATGGCTAATAGGATTGTATGGTAAGAATAAAATTAACCGTTAGATCACTAACTAAAAAGATAAAATACTCTGAAACAACTCACGTGATTGCTCACACACTCACTCCTAGGGTACGCCCCTCTTGGTTGCCTTCGATTATAAGGTCGTGTCCCTCGAATGTAGAGGTACCAATTAGCAAGGTCCCTCAATTAAAAATCATTGTAAAGATCATAAGTCCCTCGATGACCCGCGATGTTGCCTCGGTAATATGATCTAGTCTCTCGAATGGTTGCCTACGAATACATGATCTAGTCCCTCGATGACCCTCAAATTGTTGCCTTCGAATATTGCTAAAGGTACCTCTACCTGTTGCCTTCAAACGACCTCGATGACCCGCACGTCCAATATAACAAGGACTACCTACTCCTATATAGTATGGATAGTCCTGGGAACTTTAAAATTTACAGAAAAAGACTAGTTAAATAGGGTAGTGCTCTTAAACTGCCTAGCTCAATAAAAATATCTTTTCAATATCATTTCAAAAAAACTAAGGCTACGCATTTACGCTAAAGTCCTTATGCTCCTTTCAAAACAAAGAAACAAACAAACATGAGCTAAGCAAATTAAGAGCCCGTAGATAACTACGGATGAAAAGGGTGCTTACACCTTCCCTTTTCATAACTTACCCCCCGAGCCCGTTTTCTTTCAAAAAGGTCTTTTTCTGTACTTTTTACCTTTCCTAACGTTGGACAAAATAAAAGTCGGTGGCGACTCATGCTCACCGCAACATTGTTGCCTTTTAAAAAGTAAAAGTCAGTTCACCGAGTTACAGGGTACTTCGCCCTTTCATCTTCTCTTGACTCAAAGATAGAAGTCTTCAGATTCTCAAACAGAATATGGGAGATGTTGATCTCAGTCTTTTTGCCAATGCAGAAAAGAGTATACTTGTGATCCGGACTGATGTAGGAGGAGGAGAGCATCCTCTTTCTATGGTGAAGGGAACCCAGAATAATCTCAGCCCATACTTTATAAAACGGCCTTAAGGTGCCTGTGTTATTAGAGTCAATTCCAAAAGTCTGAGAGATTTGATGTTCAACTTTAGACCAATCAACTGATGCATGTCGAAAACCAGACCAACCTTCTTCATCATTCAGATTGTATAGCTTCCTGATGAGCTTTTCAGAGATAACCACTTCATGCCCTAGCACGAATGAAATGATGGCAGTTGGGGTAACCGTTGCATGTACCCAGAAATCCTTCACAAGTTCAGGATAAATTGGACCAACCAATCTATCAAGATACTTAGACCATCCTTGCTCAAAGATTCTTGCATCACATTTAAAGCCATTTGCTTTTAAGTTGTTGATGTCCACAGCAGATTCACATAGAACTTCCAGTTCTTTTGTGGGTATTAAGCATGTTTTCAATGGAGCATACTCATATTTGCGTAGAAGGATCTAGGTCGGCGTCTTTTCAACTACACGCTTTGTACTAACCGTACATACACGTGTTCACCATTAGCTAATAGATGACAGCTGTAATTTTCTTGAATAGACTGTACGCCTTCTGATTCTGATCACTGCTTCTGATTGTCATTCTTTATAGGATCATCTTTCTTCCCAAGAATCACATCTTCTGAATGAGCTGATGCAAGTCTAGGTGATCTTCTGACTGTTGGCTATTCAGAAATCCTGAGATTCTCTAAAGATGCAGCAACTTGATCTTCTGATCCATTGCTTCTGAGACTGCCAGCTTCTGCAGCTTTGCTTCTTGGTTCTTCAACTTCTGAGATATCAATATCAAAATCTGCAAAATTCTCAAACTGCTTTGGTTTTTCAAGACCAAGCTTATCATCAAACCTGATATTGATTGATTCTTCTACAATCAATGTTTCAGTATTGTATACTCTGTAGCCTTTAGAGCGTTCAGAATATCCAAGAAGGAAACACTTTTGTGCTTTAGAATCAAACTTACCAAGATGATCTTTAGTATTCAGAATAAAACATACACATCCAAAAGGATGGAAATATGAAATGTTGGGCTTTCTGTTCTTCCACAATTCATAAGGAGTCTTATTTAGAATAGGTCTGATAGAGATTCTATTCTGAATATAGCATGCAGTGTTAATTGCTTCTGCCCAGAAATGCTTAGCCATATTGGTTTCATTGATCATGGTTCTGGCCATTTCTTGTAGAGTCCTATTCTTTTGCTCTACAACTCCATTTTGCTGTGGAGTTCTGGGGCAAGAGAAATCATGGGCAATACCATTTTCTTTGAAGAACTCCTCAAAGAGTCTGTTCTCAAATTCGCCACCATGATCACTTCTGACCTTTATGATTTTACACTCCTTCTCAGATTGGATCTGAGTGCAGAATTCAAAGAACACTGAATGAGACTCATCCTTGTGTTTCAAGAACTTTACCCATGTCCAGCGGCTATAATCATCAACGATGACTAATCCATATTTCTTCCCTCTGACAGATGCTGTTTTGACTGGGCCAAACAGATCAATGTGCAAGAGTTCTAACGGCCTTGAGGTAGAAACAACATTCTTAGACTTGAATGCAGGTCTGGAGAACTTGCCCTTCTGACATGCTTCACAAAGAGCATCTGATTTGTATTTCAGATTTGGGAGTCCTCTGACCAGATTTAGTTTGTTAATCTGAGAAATCTTTCTCAAACTAGCATGTCCTAATCTTCTGTGCCAGATCCATTGCTCTTCAGAAACAGACATAAGACAAGTCACCTTCTGCTTCTCAAGATCAGAAAGATCAATCTTATAAATGTTGTTCTTCCTCTTGCCTGTAAATAGGATTGAGCCATCCTTCTGACTTACAGCCTTGCAAGACTTTTGATTGAAGATTATATCATAACCATTGTCACTTAATTGACTTATGGACAATAAGTTATGCGTTAATCCTTCTACAAGAAGTACATTAGTTATGGAAGGAGAGTTACCAAGACTTATGGTTCCAGAGCCAATGATTTTGCCCTTCTGATCTCCTCCAAACTTGACTTCTCCACCTGGTTCAAGCACCAGGTCTTGGAATGTAGACCTTCTTCCCGTCATGTGTCGCGAGCACCCAGAGTCCAGGTACCATGACATTTTGCTTTATGTCCTCTTTGCCGCCAAGGATATCTGCAACAGAAATTATCTTCTCCTTAGGTACCCACAATTTCTTGGGTCCTTTCTTGTTAGTTCTCCTCAAGTTCTGATTGAACTTGGGTTTAGCAAAATATTTAGCAGGAGGAACAGTATGATACTTCTTATTCTGAGTTCCATGATATTTCTTAGGTTGTGTCACATGCTTCTTGGTGTGTGTTATGTGAAAACTTTGTGCATGTGATGTGTGCTTAATATCATGGGAGTGGCCAAATTTAAATTGGTTATACAAAGGCTTGTATGATATTTTCATATCATCCACAGATTCAAGCTTGTATGGGATTTCACCCTTATAACCAATGCCAACTCTCTTGTTCCCAGACACAGCATATATTATAGAAGCTAGCTGACTTCTGCCAATACTTCTAGATAAGAACTTCCTGAAACTTAAATCATATTCTTTCAGAATATGATTCAGACTGGGAGTGGATTTTTCTGAATCAGAAGAAGATCCAACATTATTGGATAATTTTAAAACTTTTTCTTTTAATTCAGAATTTTCCAACTCAAGCTTCTTAGTTTCAAATTCAAATTGCTTTTTCAGCTTTTTGTATTTGATGCTAAGATGAGCTTTTAATTCAAGAAGCTCTGTTAGACTGGAAACTAACTCTTCTCTAGATAGTTCAGAAAATACCTCTTCAGAATCTAATTCTGATGTAGATTCTGATCCATCATCTTCTGTCGCCATCAGCGCAAAGTTTGCCTGCTCTCCTTCAGAGTCTGATCCTGAATCTGATTCAGAATCATCCCATGTTGCCATAAGACCTTTCTTCTTATGAAAATTCTTCTTGGTATTCTCCTTCTGAAGTTTTGGACACTCGTTCTTGTAATGTCCAGGCTCATTGCACTCATAGCAGACAGCCTTCTTCTTGTCAGATCTTCCGTCACCAGAAGATTCTCCATGTTCAAATCTCTTTGAACTTCTGAAGCCTCTGAACTTCCTTTGCTTGCTCTTCCAGAGTTGGTTCACCCTTCTGGAGATCATGGACAGTTCATCTTCTTCTTCAGATTCTGATTCTTCAGGATCTTCTTCTCTAGCCTGAAAAACGTTAGTGCATTTTTTAATATTAGATTTTAATGCAATAGACTTACCTTTCTTCTGAGGTTCATTAGCGTCAAGTTCAATCTCATGACTCCTCAGGGCACTGATCAGCTCTTCCAAAGAAACTTCATTCAGATTCTTCGCAATCTTGAATGCAGTCACCATTGGGCCCCATCTTCTGGGCAAACTTCCGATGATCTTCTTTACATGATCAGCCTTGGTGTAGCCTTTATCCAGAACTCTCAATCCAGCAGTTAGAGTTTGAAATCTTGAGAACATCTTCTCAATATCTTCATCATCCTCCATCTTGAAGGCTTCATATTTCTGGATTAGAGCAAGAGCTTTAGTCTCCTTGACTTGAGCATTTCCTTGATGAGTCATCTTCAAGGACTCATATATGTCATGGGCCGTTTCCCTGTTAGATATCTTCTCATACTCAGCATGAGAGATAGCATTCAGCAAAACAGTCCTGCATTTGTGATGATTCTTGAAATCTTTCTTTTGATCATCATTCATTTCGCTTCTCGTGAGCCTTACACCAGTAGCTTTAACAGGATGTTTGTAACCATCCAACAGAAGATCCCATAGATCAGCATCTAGACCAAGAAAGTAACTTTCCAGTTTATCTTTCCAGTATTCAAAGTTTTCACCATCAAATACTGGTGGTCTAGTATAACCATTGTTACCATTGTATTGCTCAGCAGAGCCAGATGTAGATGCAGCTGGATTTGTTGGAATTTCACCAGCCATCTTTTACTGAAGCGTTTTTCTCTTCCTGAATCTTTTCTAAACACGGTTAAGTGCTTGCACCTTAGAACCGGCGCTCTGATGCCAATTAAAGGATAAAAAAACACTTAGAAAGGGGGGGTTTGAATAAGTGTAGTCTAAAAACTTGAACGATAAAAACAATATGCACAGTTATTTTTATCCTGGTTCGTTGTTAACTAAACTACTCCAGTCCACCCCCACGGAGTGATTTACCTCACCTGAGGATTTAATCCACTAATCGCAACATATTACAATGGTTTTCCACTTAGTCCGCGACTAAGTCTTCTAGAGTATCCTGATCACAACCTGATCACTCCAGGAACAACTGCTTAGACACAAGCTAAGACTTTCTTAGAGTATCCTGACCACCACGTGATCACTCTAATTACAACTGCTTAGACACAAGCTAAGACTTCCTAGAGTATCTTGATCAACACTTGATCACTCTAGTTACTTACAAATTAATGTAATCAATTCTAAGAGTATTACAAATGCTTCTGAAAAGCTATAATCACAACACTGATATTTCTCTTAACGTTTAAGCTTAATCTCACTAATATATTACAACAGCAATGTAGTGAGCTTTGATGAAGATGAAGTTTCTGAGCTTTTAATTTGAACAGCGTTTCAGCAAGTTAATATTCACAGAATTTGGTTCAGAGTTGTTGTTCACCTTGCTTCTCATCAGAACTTCATTTAAATAGGCGTTTGAGAAGATGACCGTTGGGCGCATTTAATGCTTTGCGTATTCCGTACAGCATTGCATTTAATGTTTCACGCTTTTGTCAACTACCTCGAGCCTTGTTCACGCTGTGTCTACTGACGTTGCCTTTAATAGCTTCCAACGTTCCTTTTGTCAGTCAGCGTAGCCTGCCACTTGTACTTTCTTCTGATCTGATGTTTGTGAATAAAATATTTGAATATCATCAGAGTCAAACAGCTTGGTGCAAAGCATCTTCTTGTCTTCTGACCTTGAAGTGCTTCTGAGCGTGATACCATGAGAACTTCAGTGCTTCTGCTTCTGATCTCAAGTTCTTCCGATGCTTTCATAGACCCATGTTCTGATTCTGCCTTGACCATCTTCTGATGTCTTGCCAGACCATGTTCTGATGTTGCATGCTGAACCTTCTGAGACAAAGCTTCTGAGCGCTGATTTGTGCATACTCTTTATATATTTCCTGAAAGGGAAATTGCAATGTATTAGAGTACCACATTATCTCACACAAAATTCATATCCTTGTTATCATCAAAACTAAGAATATTGATTAGAACAAATCTTGTTCTAACAAAAACCTTTGGTCTTCCAACCTGAATCCTAAGTCCTTAGGAACCTAAATTGAAACCAAGCTTTTGTATAATCAAGATTATGTGGTAATTATAGGGTATCCCTAGTCCTAGGTGATATCTACTATAATCAAATTATGCACAAACCCTAACAACTACAGTCCTGTATTTGTTAGCCATGGATTAATCCTTATTTGACCGATAAAGAAAACATGAAGAACATAGCATAATTTAACTGAATAATATAAACCAATGTATTGACGAAATCACAAATTCATCGTTATTACAAAACCAAATCAGGACCACCCCCTAGCATTGGGGGGTTTAGCCTCTCATAATATTCAAGAAATACAAAATAAAGAATTTAGACATTACAAAGATAATTGGGAACTTTGATCTTCAATGGTGTCCACCATTGAATCTCTCTGTCTCCGAAACCCTTGAAGAAGCTATCTTCCCTCTCTGTGATTTTCTATCGTATGATCCCCCGTCAAAAAGGTCCCTCTGGCGATTTTAGAAATTAACTTAAATAGTCTAGGTCAATTACAGCCAAGTCAAATGCCAAAAATGCCCTTCCGGATGAGTGTACTTGAAAATTCCAAAAAATAGAAATTCTGTCTGCGCAACCTGCACGGGCCGTGCAGGTCTGCACGGGCCGTGCAACTCCCAGACTTTGCCAATAAAATCTTCAAGCTTCAGACCTTCTTGCACGGGCCGTGCCAAGCTGCACGGGCGCCCGTGCAAACTCTCTGGTTTTTGTATGGGAGATGACATTTTATTCTGCACAGGCCGTGCAGATCTGCACAGGCCGTGCAGCCTTCAGAACTCCACTTTTCTTCCTTATTTCCCGATTTATTCATATGATCCTGAAAACATTAAAACCTACAACCAAAGCATAAAATGACGAATAATGAAATAAAACACTAACTAACATAACTTAAAAATACTTAAAAACAATGGTAAATATATGTGTGAAAACCACTGATCAAACTCCCCCAAACTTAAACCGTTGTTAGACCTCAAGCGACAATTACAAGAGTTAATGGCCTTCAGAGCATACTGGTGTTCATACGTGAGATATCCGTTTGTATTACTCAAGAGACAGTTGGTTCGGCATTCACATGACGTGACGTGTTCCTGTTACAACATTAAACCTCAAGCTCCCCTTTCGGATACCTCTCCAACTATGCTTTGCACTTAAGTCTCTTTCCGATTTTCCTCCTCTTTCATTCAGACAATCCTATTAAGGCACTGCATTTCTTAGAATAATCATCACCTGCATGAGACGAATCAAGGCTTCTTATTTTCTTTTCCTGGCACCAAACTAGCAGTATTTGCTACTTTTAATTTCCGATGAAATTTTCAAACTTTGCAGTTATATATTGTCCTTTTGGATGACGTTCGGGGATCAATCTCCTTTGGGCTGAATAACCGGGTGAGGGTTACCCAACTTAGCGAGCCGATTGCCTTTTACCGCCTTTTCATCATTTGGTGCCAACTTTATATCTTTATTTTATTTTATTTTTTCAACCCGTCATCATGCAAGTGAATCTGAATTATGCCAGACTGTATCAATAAACTACTCAAGGAGTACTTCTCAGGAGACAAGTACTATGGTGCAAATCTACACGTTAGACTCGTATTTCTTTTAGGGAACCAAGGGTGTTTATACAAACATCTTCTTGTCACATTATTCCGAACTTCCTGTCCTTAAACAATCCTCCCTTCATCTCTATATACTATTCCCGATCGCTCTTTAGGATCAACACTTCTTCAACAAAAATTTAAAATTTCGGTCAAAATTTGGGCAGCAGAATTCACTTCATGGTTTCACATCATACCCATAACATAAAAATATAAAATGCAAAGAGAAGAGCCTCCCCCAAACTTGAACTAAACATTGGCCTCAATGTTTCAGAACGAGCCTGAGAGAGGTGACTCACAGAGGGTATCGTACTCCAATAATCACTTCCGAGATTTCACCAGAGACGTCCTCTTTTATTTCCTGAAAATAACATAAACAAACAGAGAAATTAATTATTAAAACAGTGGGTTGCCTCCCACGAAGCGCTTCGTTTAACGTCGCTTGGCTCGACGGTCCATTACCCTTTATTATGGAGGGTATTTCCTTTTCCAAACCTTGTTGCTTGTCACTTCTGCAACCACGAACTCATGAAGATGAAAAGCATGGATAACTTTTCTCTTCAATTTGCTTCCCACATTCTTCTTGACTTCCTTAGCTTTCTTAGGACTTTTGCTAGCTACATAAGTTGTTTCCACCCGAGAGGCTATGCTTGAAACGTCTTCTTGGAGCTGTTTAGGCTTTTTGTATTTTTCCTCACCTTCTGTCATACCACCAGAAGTTTGATCATTTACAACCGCCCTATGTTTCTTAACTCCTAACATCTTCAAGGTTACTTCTTCATCAAAAGATCTCAGTGTTAGTGTCCCTTTTTCAATGTCGAGGTTGCAGCGGCCTGTCGACAAAAATGGTCTCCCAAGAAGGATAGGAGTTTATTCATCTTCCGGAATGTCCATGATGTGGAAGTCAACAGGGAATACAAACTTATCAATTTCCACTAGTACATCTTCAGCTACCCCATATGATTTCTTAACGGTGTGGTCGGCGAACCTTAATTGTGTCTTACTTTCACTAATCTTTTCCAATTCAAGCTTTTTGAAAATGGACAACGTCATTAGACTCACAGTAGAACCAGAATCGAGGAGTACCTTTTTAAATGTTATATTCTTGATAGTGCATGGTATCGCCACCGCTCCAGGATCTTTCCTCTTTATTGGGATCTTTCTTGCTGACGAGACTATTCCACACTTCTCAGTTTCAATTTTTGATTCTCCTCCCAGTGATCTCTTTTTCGCCAACACCTCCTTCATAAATTTCTTATACAAGGGCATGTGCTCAAGTGCTTCAAAGAATGGTAGATTTACCTCTAGCTTTTTGAACAATTTAGTAAACTTCTCAAAGTCTTTCTCTTTTGAATTCTTCTTTGTCACTCTGGAAGGGAAGGGTAGTTTGATCACCGGTTCAGCATCTTTCTTATTATTTTTTTCTTCAACTGGTTTAACCGGTGGTATCACAACTTCTGGCTCTTTCGGATTCTCTCTTATTTCCAGATCCACCTCTATTACCATAGGGTCATCTATTTCCTCTTTTTCTTTTTCCGATTCTAAAACCTTTTTACTCCTTGTTGTAACAGCATTAATCTTCTCTTGATCTTTCGGATTTTTCACAGTTGCGCTTGGAAAGTTACCTTGTGCCTGTAGAGTGAGATGTTGTGCTATTTGACCCACTTGAACTTCTAAATATTTGATCGACGCTGTGGTGTTCCTATGGTTGTTTCTGGTTTCTTCTTGAAACAGAGAGCATTGTCCAGCCAATCTCTCAACAGCTACCTCCCACTCCGCCTTTTGAGGACTTTGTTGTTGATCTTTCCAAGCAAAGTTGGGATGATTCTTCCACCCTGGATTATAGGTGTTAGAATATGGGTTGTTTTGCCTCAAGAATTTGATTTCTTCAATTTGCTTGGGGGTAGCAACACAGTATACAGTTTGGTGAGGACCTTGGCAAATTTCACAACTTACAGGTTGAGCTTGTTGAACTTGAGCCACCTGTTGTGTACCTATGTTCATAGCCTTCAGTCTCTTTTCAACCTCTGCAGCTATAGCATCTTCAACCCGGATTTTTGAAGTTTCCAATTTAAGGTCAATGATTCCTTCCGGTTTGCTAGCACACCTGTCATACAACTCCAAATGCTCATTTGCAGCTATTGCTTCAATGATTTTGATGATGCCGGAGGCTGTTGTGAAATTTGTTGAGCCTCCAGCTGCTGTATCAATCAACTGCTTTGTTTTCATTCTGAGCCCATTGACAAATACTTGCATTTGTTCAGTCTTGTCCATATTATGAGTGGGACATGCTACTAGAATTCTTTTGAATCTTTTGTAGGCATCTCCTAAGGGTTCACCCTCTTTCTGCTTGAAGTTCAAGATATCATACCTCTTCCTTATAAATACAGATGCGGGAAAATACTCATTCAAGAAAGCTTTCTCCATCTCTTCCCATGATGTGATACTACCTGCTGGAAGAGAATAGAACCACTCTCCTGCTTCCTCGGCTAATGTGAACGGGAACATTCTCAGCTTCTTTGCCTCTTCTGTATGCCCTTCAATTTTTAGAGTTGTACTCATGGTCAGAAATCTCTGTAGGTGCTCGTTTGCATCTTCATTAACCTTTCGGGTGAAATGTTTTTGTTCCAGCTGATTTATTGTACTCGGATGCAATTGAAAATTTGCCGCATTTACCGGTTGGTTGACAATTGTTAGTCTACCACCCGGTGTGTTCGTAGCACCATAGTCCCCGAGAAGCCTCTCAGGTGGAGGTGGATTCTCGCCCATAACTTCTTCTACACTTTCAGAATCTGAACCAGAATGAACTGAAGTAATCTCTTCTTCAGATTCCAGTTTTTCTTGACGAGCTTGTCTGCGCCTTGCGTGCAAAGTTCTTTTGATTTCTGCGTCAAAAAGAAATTCAGCTGAGGCCTTACCTCGCATAAACAGATTAGACAATTATTAGGGAAAAAAATAATAATAAATAAAATAAAAAAAATGCAGAAAATAAAATTTTAGTCGCAGAGCAACAAAATTTCAATTGAACTTAAGTTAAAAATCTGTATTTTGGCAGTCCCCGGCAACGGCGCCAAAAACTTGATCGGAAAAATAGCAAGTGTACTATTTTTGCCTCTGTAGTAATAATAGGGGAAATTCCCCGAATGTCGATCTCAAGGACTGCGTAGGAAATACAGATTCGTAAAATATGATTCAATTAAACAAAAATTAATGTTTTGGTTTTGGGGGTTTAAATCCTTGCAAAGAAAAAATAATGAGAAAATAAATTGATTTTTGTTATCAAATATATGAGATGCTAGGGTGAATGGTTGATTTGGCATGCAACACTCAGAATTAAGATCTCTTCAACAAGTTCATAACATTCAGTTACCACATCCTTATGGTGTTTCCTCCTAAGTCCTTAGTGAGAAAACCTTTGGTCTTCCAACCTGAATCCTAAGTCCTTAGGAACCTACATTGAAACCAAGCTTTTGTATAATCAAGATTATGTGGTAATTATAGGGTATCCCTAGTCCTAGGTGATATCTACTATAATCAAATTATGCACAAACCCTAACAACTACAGTCCTGTATTTGTTAGCCATGGATTAATCCTTATTTGACCGATAAAGAAAACATGAAGAACATAGCATAATTTAACTGAATAATATAAACCAATGTATTGACGAAATCACAAATTCATCGTTATTACAAAACCAAATCAGGACCACCCCCTAGCATTGGGGGGTTTAGCCTCTCATAATATTCAAGAAATACAAAATAAAGAATTTAGACATTACAAAGATAATTGGGAACTTTGATCTTCAATGGTGTCCACCGTTGAATCTCTCTGTCTCCGAAACCCTTGATGAAGCTATCTTCCCTCTCTGTGATTTTCTATCGTATGATCCCCCGTCAAAAAGGTCCCTCTGGCGATTTTAGAAATTAACTTAAATAGTCTAGGTCAATTACAGCCAAGTCAAATGCCAAAAATGCCCTTCCGGATGAGTGTACTTGAAAATTCCAAAAAATAGAAATTTTGTCCGCGCAACCTGCACGGGCCGTGCAGGTCTGCACGGGCCGTGCAACTCCCAGACTTTGCCAATAAAATCTTCAAGCTTCAGACCTTCTTGCACGGGCCGTGCCAAGCTGCACGGGCGCCCGTGCAAACTCTCTGGTTTTTGTATGGGAGATGACATTTGATTCTGCACGGGCCGTGCAGATCTGCACAGGCCGTGCAGCCTTCAGAACTCCACTTTTCTTCCTTATTTCCCGATTTATTCATATGATCCTGAAAACATTAAAACCTACAACCAAAGCATAAAATGACGAATAATGAAATAAAACACTAACTAACATAACTTAAAAATACTTAAAAACAATGGTAAATATATGTGTGAAAACCACTGATCACTTTTTCAGCTTTTAATCGTTCTATCTGGAGAACCCTATCAGCTAACTGCGCCATATCTCTCAAGTATTGAGTATCTAACAATAGTCTAAACCTCCAGCGGCCATTTCGACTAACTCATGTTCCGGGACCTGTGTAAAACATCTAGCCTTTAGTAACCTAAATCGGTTTAAATAATCATCTATCAACTCAGATGTCTTTCGTCTTACACCGGCTAACTCTTTCAAACTAATTTTAGACTGCCCCATATAAAACTTATCATGAAACAATCTTTCCAACTGGTTCCGCGAAAACAGTGATTGAGGCGGCAAAGTGGTGAACCAAGTGAAAGCATTCTTTGTTAAAGAACTGGGGAAGTATTTTATTTTTAGGTTTTCATTATTAGCAAGATCACCTACTTCCGTTTGAAATCTAGCAACGTGTTCGACTGTAGACTCACTAGTCTCGCCAGCAAACTTTGTAAATTTTGGAACTTTCCACCCTCTAGGTAACTCAGTTTATCTAATGTACTCCGACAAAAGAGACACAAAATTGGGTCTATGCAAACCCATATTTATACCATTTTGGACTAAAATTTGTTCTACTACATTTGAAATATTATTATGACCCATAAAATTATTTTGCTGAACATTTCTTAAAACTTGTTCTGCATCTTGATTTCTTTGTACTACCCAGGGTACATTCTGTTCCAAATGTTCCTCTTCATCTTGCTTCGTAGCTTGACGTTGAGTACCTTGATCAAACCCATTTCCTGGTGTTTCGACTACCCTTACGTTCGACACTTGGGACGTATTCCTAGGTTGAACCGGTGGTGTCCCAAAGAAGTATGCTATTCTAGACATTTGATTGGCTAACATTTCATAACTATGGTTTGTGTTATTTATCATGGGAGTGAATATAGTCTCAATTTTTTGAGTCAAAGCATTAACCATATCATGATTACTTTCATCCATCTGCTGTCTAATTGAAATCATGGAAGACGTATTTAACGTCGGTGGCGGTGGTGGCAAATACCCTACTCCTGGGATTCGTCCTCCTGGATTATAAGAAGTGCCTGTAGCCATCATGTTTTCAGAATAAGTGGCAGGATTAGTATGTAATCCCATCATCATTGATGTAGGCATTCCATATTGGGGAAATCCAGGTGGAGGAATTCCTCCTTGAAATAATGGAGGTCTCGTCACTTGGAATGGCGAACGTACTGGAGACGATACGTTGGCTGCCACTGTCCCAGTATTATTAGCATTTCGTGTTAGCGACATAAGCACCGTATTTTGTGGTAACGTTCCAGTTGAAACCACATCTATATTATTTCTAGGTGGATCGACATTATTTGAAGTGTTGTTGTTCGACATCTCACTCAATTGCCTACCACTTCGTAATCTCATACATACTTTCGATTCGTTTTGAAATAAATGATAATATTTAGCACAAACGTCCCACCAGGTGTGCCAATTTGTTTACCCGGAAAAATGGTAAACAATCGCTAGTTTCCTTTTTAAAAGTTACTCTTGCGGAATCAACTAGAATATTCCAGACCAAAGTGCTAATTTATGATTTGCTGTGGATTATCAACTAGAATATTCCTAAACAACTCCATTTACAAACAAAATATATTAGAGATCTCCTCTCAAGGGTAAATATGGAAGAAGCAAATGGAGTTTATTCCCCTATGTTAAGTCACAGTAAACCCAACCAATTTGGCATTGATCTTATGCAAGACCCTACACTATACATGTCTGTTGTGGGAGCCTTACACTATGTAACACTAACAAGACCAGAAATAGCTTTTTGTGTTAACAAAGTCTGCCAGTTTATGGCCAGTCCCCTTGATAGTCACTGGTGCCTAGTAATTAGGATTCTCAGATACCTAAGTGGCACATCCACACATGGTCTACTGCTATCTCCAGCAAATCCTAGTCAAGTTTTGTTTCTAAGAGCCTATAGTGATTCTGATTAGGCTAATGACCCAGATGATAGAAGATCCACATCTGGAACATGTATTTTTATAGGTCTTAACTTGATATCATGGAGCTCCAAGAAATAGTCACTGGTAGCAAGATCAAATGTTGAGGCTGAGTACAGGACCCTTGCTCACACCACTTCTGAACTTTTGTGGTTAGAATCTCTTCTCACTGAATTAAAAGTCAAATATATGTCTCCTACTCTGCTTTGTGATAATCTGAGTGCAGTTCTTCTATCCCATATTCCTATTCTGCATGCAAGAACAAAACATGTGGAGCTCGACATACACTTTGTAAGAGAAAGGGTAATGGCCAACAAACTGAAAATTCAACATGTTTCAGCTACCTTTCAGGATCTCAGAAACAAACTCAAAGTTGTGTTAGTCTCACCACTGTGATCTTATAGGGGAGTATTAGAATTATTGTAGCTTTTTGTATATGTTGACTTAGTCAACTCTCTCTTTTGTATAATAGGCTGTTAGAGTTTGTTATTAGTTGTTACAAGTAGTTATGCTGAGCTGGATTGTAACTGAACTAAGAGCCACTTATATAATATAATCAATTCACATAATATAAAACACATTGTGTAGTATAGTGCAGAGCACACACATTGTGTAGTATAGTGCAGAGCACTTTCAAGTTTAATATAGTGATCGAACTATGATGCTTCCTACTAAATTCAGTATCAATCACCACTAAACTAATTTAAATACTAACTATTAATATAGAAAAAATGATAATTTTTTATAGTGGACAAAAATAGACTGATACAAAGTAAATGCGACTCATCCTAATTGGCAATGTAACGGAAACCTACCCAAAGAAAAATATCATAGGTGTACGATGTTGGAATGGAACCAACGAGGAGTTGCTAAAGACTCAATAGATGTTAGCCGGTTAAAGTTGAAGTTTAAAGAACATGGACACCACACAACCTTCCAAAGGTTCACAAAGGGACCTTGTTTGTTGGTAATTTAGGATACAACACGAACAAGCAAATGCATTATGGAACAATTATAAAAGAAAATTCCAAAAAGAAGGATTAAAATGAAAACGATGTTGTCTATGTGGTAGTCGTTTTCCCAAGTAAAGTTTGTCTCCCAAAAGCAACTAGTCCAGATCTTGACTTTCAAATTGAACTTTAGTAAACCAGAAATTCTCTCATCAATTAACGAGAGTATTTGATTTGCATTGAGCAAGAGAAAAGAGTTTATGGGAGTTTCAAAAAGGGATATTTCGTTCTTGTGTATTTTCCAGTCTTTATTTTGTAAGGAGAATTACTCCATTCCATTGCTATTTTGAATTTTTTTAGTTTCTTGGAATTATACGGTATTCAAGAATGTCCTCAGATTGATAGTTTATTTATAGATGTTGTTATTTTCTTTTATTATGCACACAATATTATGGTATTGAGATCACACTAATATTCCCTCTCGTCCTATTTATAAAAAAAAAATCACTTTTTAGATATATTTAGTAACTAATAGATCTAAACAATATATTGGTCATATATATTGTCTTTTCAATTAATTTAAAAAGTAAAGTTTTTTTATAAATAGGACCGGATGAAGTATATTTAATGGATCCATAATATTACTAGGGGTGGCAAAAGGGCGGTCCGCCCCGTCTTAAGCCCGGTAAAAAAGAGCGGGGCATATAAGTCTGTTAAGTGGAAATGAGCATAAAAATCTAGCCCGTCCTGCCAAAGTGGTTGGTTGGTGGCCGGCGGGCTTGCCCGCCTATTTTTTTATTTTTTTGTTTTTATTTTTTATTAGATTGATAGACTTTCTTTTTACCTTTCAATTAGATTTTTCACTTATTTTTTAGAACAAATTTTTATAAAGCATCTTTTAAACAAATTTTACTTAAAAACATATTGCACATATACACAAATAAATGTATAAAATAAAACCACCAATAATTAGAATTACCATAATTAACTAAAAAAGACGGGTGAGACGAGTTAAACGAATAGGCGGGACAGATTAAACGAATAGGTGGAGCGGACTTTGGCTAAGCGAGCTTTGACGGTCGGCGGACTTTGACGGGACGGACTTTGGTGGGCGGCGGGCCGAAAATCCCAATCATGCCCGTCATTTTGTCAACCCCTAAGTATTACTGTGATAACGAGAGCTGTGAAGAATAAATAAAACTATGAGAAAGATAAAAGAAGAAGAAGAAGAAGAAGAAGAAGAAATCAGGATTAACTATAATTGTTTTAATATTCATTTTCTCAATTAGGGTTAAAAGATTACAAGTTAATAATAACAACCAATGCACTCTCAACAACATGAAAAAATCAGTCATTCATAGACTATTAAGCTAACTTAAGCAACAAGTTAACTTAAGTAACAAGCTAACTTAAATAATTTGGCTAACAAACTGGTCCAATTCGACATGCTAACAACATAACATATTTCGACAACTGCATGTTTGAACGGACATCAACTACATTATGCAAGACTTCGACTTCTGTCAAATCAACCCTTATCGATACTAGAGTTCAATCCATTTACCACAATTACATTTCTTAATTTTCCACTTCCAAATCTAACACTATTCTAGCACAAACAATAATTATTCTTATTAGACTCTGACTTTTAAACTATGTTGATTAATCAATCTATTGTCGATATCATTTCTTTTAAGATTTCAAGCTTTGCAACATACTCCCTCCGTTCCTTTTTAAGTGTCGTTTTAGAAGAATTTTTTTGTTCCTATTTAAGTGTCGTTTTATAATTTAATGTTATAATTTGTCTTTTATACCCTTATTTTCTCAATAACTCCACCTCGAATTTTTCAATTAATTATTAGAAAAAGAGAGTGTATGATTGAATTTATTTGGAGAGAGAAAAATAAATAAGGATATAATAGGAAAAGTAACTCTAATAATTCATTATCTTGGTTGAAGAGTTTTTTGCTAGAACGACATTTAAAAAGGAATGGAGGAAGTAATCTTTAAAAGAAGAGGTAGGTTTTTTTTGGAACTTCGAGTTAAGAATGAAGTGGATTAGCGAATTGAATTAATGAATCGGTCAGTATTTCAAAGGTTGATTCATTCTCAAAATTTGAACTACTCGAACAAATAAGTACGACAGCGGCTAGAATTGACTGCATGTGATATTCATTAACTATGAAGAACGGATACCGAAACATGACATTGGTACTTATACGTCAACAATTTTGTTAATTATTTCATTATAATTATATTTCTATCAATGTTTTAAGCCACTTTATGTTGTTTTCTGACTGCTACATTGCTTATTGATGCAGGGTCCTTTACAATACAAAATGGAAAATAGATCATCGCAAAAATACAAATAGGTTTTTTAGAACAATTTTATTAATTACTTTTGTTTTGGATTGCTTTTCATATATAGTGTTAATATATAGAAACTATACTGAGACATATGTGTTCTTTCTAATGATATTTCTTATTCAAATGAAAGGAAAAATTATTAAATTCATTTGAATTGTTTCGTGTTAATAAACACTTATAAATTGTGTCTTAAAAATAGTTGTTTTTTTTTAAATATAAATTATTTTACTCATATAAATATTTAGATTTTTAACTAGTATATTGTAAAATGAACAGAGCAAAATGGAACAAGATGAAATGAAATATAATGAAATAAATATGTCATTTTACAAAAGAATAGATTAATTTTGTCATTCTATACAAATTATAGAATATAAAAATAATACAAAGTGATAGAATAAAATAAAATGCATTTTATAAGGTTCCACTTTATTTCATCATTTTTTTTAATTAATCCAAACAATAAAGTATAACTTTAATCATTTCATTTAATTCAATTTCATTTCATTTTAATTTTCTCCATTCGATTTCATAAATTGAAACATAAGCTAAAATTTACTATAAATAAGATTGGGTGTGCATGTGGAATCATGTGGACTATGGGCTTCGACTAGAAGTAGATTAATTGAATAATGATCTATGGAGTATCTAGTTTTTTATTTGCGGGAGGGGGTTTTTTGTTAAATAATATGTAAAATGTCTTTTTTAATTAAAAAAAGGGTCGTGCTAACCTATGCCCTTAAGACACATGTTAAAAATTAAATTTAAAAATTTTTTCATAAAAATTGTGCATTGTTTTCACAAAAAATTTATAATTAATGTGTTTATTATATTTTCTAATACTAATTTACTATATTTAGATTTCTTAACATGTGCCCTAAGGATATATGTTAGCTTTATCCTTAAAAAAAATGTATATATTAGTTAATGTAATAAGCTACAATTTATTCTTTGGGTCTGTCTATGTGTTTCTTTGATCCAAATTTGATATGGATTATTTACAATAATCGTTGATTACATTTTAAATATTTCTCTTAAATTTTATAGATGTCTGTTAATATGTATTTTTTGAAAGTTAACTTTTAGATGCGTTTTGTATCATGTTATTCGTATGATTTTATTCAAAAGATAACTTAAGAAATTTGTTCGAAAGTTGACACACAGATACTATTACTTGTAAAAAAAATCACAAGTATATCTCTGATAAACTTTGAATATTTTGTAAAATTTACTACAAATTATAAGTTCCACAAGAAATATATCGAATTGTTTTTTAAATTATATATATATATATATATATATATATATATATATATATATATATATATATATATATATATATATATATATATATATATATATATATATATATATATATATATATAAATTGTCTTTAAACTGTCATTGGGAGAATTTTTCTCTTCATCCTCCTCCCCGGTGGGAAAGAAATCTCACACTTCAATGCTCCGAATGAATAAAATTGGATTAGTTAGTCTCAGGCCCGGCCAATGCTATAGGCAAACTAGGCAAGTGCCTAGGGCCTAAAAAAAAAAATTTTTTTTAGCTATTATGATATCCTATATTATACTCAAGTGGATTGCTAAAGCTATGCCAATATTGCATGTGACTGTTAGTTTCTTGCTAGAGTTTGAAAAGATATCATTTTCCAATAAAAGCTGCAACGTTCACATAATTAATACCTATTAATATTTTTAATTGTTCATTCTATATATAAATAAATAACAAAACCTTTAATCCATTTATTCATTTGGCTATCAACGTGTTGTTTTACAGAAAGCATATATACTTGTTTTGTCTCATCTTTCACAAAAAAAATTCTCTTTTCTTTTTTATATCTGGATTTTTAATTGATACAAGAGTACAAGACAAACATCATTCTACTGTGCTTGAGGAAGGCCTCTTTTCCTTTCCAATTTTGACTTCTCTTTGAAGAAGAAAAAGAAAAAGAAAACACCACAAAAGCATAAAATCAGGTTTTATTTATCTAACATTTTCTCATTTAGTTTTTAATTTTAGTATTTTTATTTGTTTAATTTAATTGTTTTCTATTTTATTAGTTTTGGTGAATTTCATTTATTAATTTTATTTTAGAGCAATGTCGACTCGAAAATTTGAATCTGGAAGTTCAAAATTAAGAAAAAAGAAAAGAATTGATGCTTTAATTGAAGCACAAAAAGGAGCTTTAGATAAATTTATCAAAACAAACAAAAAAAGTAAATTTGAAAACTTAGGTGATTGTTCATCAAATGAACTAATTAATCATGTAGAAACTAACAATATAGACATAGACAACCAAAATGAAAATATAGATAATTTTGTAGAAGAAGTTAACAATATAGACAATGATGAAAATGACAATAGTAATTTATTAACAGAAGAGCTTCATAGTGTTGACGCCACTAAAAATATATATGATCCAAGTCAATGGATAAATATTAGTACAAGTTTGAGAGATTTATTAGTAGAAAAAGGTCCGATTAAAGTTACCGATATTGATTTTCCTAAGGATGAATCCACAAGACACTTTTCTTCCTCATTTTATATTCAAAAGTTGTCTAATGGAAAAAACCGTGAAAGAAGATGGCTAATATATTCTCAAGATTTGAATAAAGTATTTTATTTTTGTTGTAAATTATTTAATACTCTTTCTAGTACAAGCAAATTAGCAAGTGATGGTATTTGCGATTGGAAAAACATGGGTAATACGTTGAGGAGTCATGAGATGAGTAAGGAACACATTGTAAATATGAATTCATGGATTGATTTAGATATGAGATTGTTAAAAAATAAAACAATTGAAACACATGTTCAAGATCAAATAAATAGAGATAGAGAACATTGGAGAAATGTATTGTTAAGAATAATTGCGGTTGTTAAAACTTTTGGAAAAAATAACTTAGCATTTCGCGGAACAAATGAAAAGATTTACCAAGAACATAATGGAAATTTTTTAAGTCTAATTGAAATGATTGCTGAATTTGATCATATAATGCAAGAACACATTCGCCGAATTAAAAATAATGAAATCCACAATCATTACCTTGGACATAGGATACAAAATGAGTTAATAAGTTTGATAGCAAATGAAATTAAAACAAAAATTGTTCGAAAAATTATTAATGCAAAATATTTTTCAATTATACTTGATTGTACTCCGGATATAAGTCATCAAGAGCAAATGTCTTTTGTATTACGATGTGTAGATATTTCTTCTACTTCAATACAAATAGTTGAACATTTTGTGGAATTTTTAATAGTAAATGATACAACTGGAAAAGGTATTTTTGATGCAATTGTGAATGAAATAAATACTATTGGAATTGATATTAGTAACTTAAGAGGGCAAGGTTATGATAATGGGTCTAATATGAAGGGAAAACATCAAGGTGTGCAAAAAAGATTTTTAGACATTAATCCTAGATCATTTTATACTCCGTGTGGTTGTCATAGTTTAAATTTAGTAATTTGTGATATGGCTAGTTGTTGTCCTAAAGCTACATCTTTTTTTGGAGTATTACAACGCATATATACACTATTTTCTTCTTCTACTAAAAGATGGAAAATTCTACAAGATCAAATTCCCAACCTAACACTTAAATCATTGTCACAAACACGTTGGGAAAGTCGTATTGAAAGTGTAAGAGCTTTGAGATTTCAAACTTCACAAGTAAGAGATGCTTTATTAAAATTGTCTGAAATGACCGATGAGGCTAAAATTAAAAGTGAAGCAGAATGTTTAACGACTTATGAACTTGAAAATTTCGAGTTTTTGCTAGGCATGACTATTTGGTATGAGATATTAATTGCAGTAAACTCTGTTAGTAAAAATATGCAATCAAATGATATGTGTATTGACGTTGCTATAGATCAGCTAAAAGGTCTTGTTTCATTTTTTGAAAAGTATAGGGAAAATGGATTTGAAAATGCTTTGATTTCTACAAAAGAAATTGCTATTGAAATGAATATAGAACCTAAATTTCGTGAAAAACGTATTATTCATAGAAAGAAACAATTTGATGAGATTATAGACAATGAAGTTATAAAATCACCTGAAGAATCATTTAAAACAGATTATTTCTTATATATAATAGATCAAGCAATAACTTCGTTTCAAAGTAGATTTGAACAATTTAAAATATATTATGATATTTTTGGTTTTCTATTTAGTATTAAGATATTAAAATCCATTGGCATTGAAAATTTAAAAGAAAATTGTTTTAACCTTGAAAAATCATTGAAACATAACGCCGAATCTGATATTGATGGGTTAGATTTATTTATGGAACTAAAAATTTTAAGAGAAATAATACAAGTGGAAAATGATACTCCAATTGACATACTTAATTATATAAAGAGACTTGATTCTTTTCCAAATGCATATATTGCTTATAGAATAATGTTAACAATTCCTATTACTGTTGCGTCTGCCGAAAGAAGTTTTTCAAAATTAAAGTTAACAAAATCTTACTTAAGGTCTACAATGTCTCAACAAAGATTAAATGGATTAGCTTTATTATCAATTGAAAAAGAAATGTTAAACGAAATTGATTACAAAAGTTTAATAAATGATTTTGCTTCTCAAAAAGCTAGAAAAGTAAAATTTTAAATAAAGTATGTTTTTGAAAAAAAATTATTAAATAAAATAAAAAGCCTCATTTTTTAATCTCGACTTAAGCCTCAATATGTATTGGGCCGGTCCTGGTTAGTCTCTTGAAATCCTCTTCAAAGATTGTGATGTTCCCCCACTTTCATAGCTTCAGCATATTATCATGAAAATGGTATTCCATCTAGTTGCTTAAATATCTAAATGAATTATTTAGGCTAAATATCTTATTTTTTCCCTTATCTATACCTTTGGGTTTATTTGGGTCCCTTAATATTTAAAAATACCAAGTTGATCCTTTATTTCTGTAAATTGTCTCATATACAATCATTTTGTCTATTTCCCACTAACAGTGACTATTTTTACATGTGTGAAGTGTGACATTCCAATTGGCATCTAATCATCACCTTGAAGCCTCTACTACATTCTTTTTAACTTCCAAGTACTTTGAGCATTTTCAATTTCTGGTCTTACTGCAGTAAAAGCAACTTCCCTCCTTAGTTATACCTCTGTTAGAATTCAAAAGCATTAGTAGTAGGTATGGACCTAGAAACTTCCTTGATTCCCCTTTACTAATATGCTTGTTGGACCTTTTGCTTTGCTTCTTAAAATTTCCATTATTGATCATGAGAATGGTCTTCCCTTTTAATTTTAGATTTTTCTTAACAATTCTCAATATGCCTAGCAGCTCTGGCAGAGTTTTATCCATATCATTCATTTTAAAATTTATGAGAAATAGACTGAAGCTCTTCAACAATGATTGCAGGTTAAAATCAGTCACAAGCTCTTTCTAGAGGAAAAATTTCAATATGTCAAGGTTCTCTAGATACCCAATCGACTTGAGTACTTGGAGACCTACAAGAGCTCCATTAAATAGAGTGCCTTGTAAAATGGATTTGGAAACTTCAAACCTCTCATTTCTAGCCTGCTCTTGGTAGAGAATCTTGAAGTGTTCGGTCATATATAATGTTGCCATGTTTTCATTTTGATTTTGCAATGCAAATTTCATGATAGTCAACATGAGGAAAGTGTTAGAAGTTGTAATTCGATGTTCTGTTGAAAGCTAGCATTCGACTGTGTTCAGGTAGTTAGTCGAGAATATAGTTGTTGTGTCAAAGTGTAACTTGTAGCTTTGTATTTTACATTTTGTATGTTTTGGGCTTGGGTTGATTTGTAGAGTTTTGAGCCTGGGCTTTAGTTTCCTATATAAAAGGCATAGTTTGATGTAAATAATAACTCACTCAATAAGGATTATGTTTTATCCAAATTCAGTTTATCATTTTTCTCTTTTTTTTATCGTTTTCTTTCATCTTTCTTGAAAAACCTTTTGTCCCAATAAATTGGTATCAAGGAGCTTGGATTGCGAATCAGAGAGAATCTGCAATGACAAACATAAACACACCATCAATGCAATTTCTAACAAATCAACCGCTATTCGAAGGTGAGAAATGTCGGAGGCGGGTTTCGCAGATTTCAAGATGTGGTTGCAATTGTGAATGATGAAGTACTGACATTGGAAACCAATATTGATGATGTTCAGAAAGTTGCATACAAGGATCAAAGGAATTAAGATGGAAAAGCTTTGTTCTTTATTCCCTAGTGTGTGAATCCTAACATGTTCGAGAATATAATCGAAGAGGAAAAAATTAAAAGAGTGTGGAACAAGTTGAAGAACTTGTACAAAGGAGATGAAAAATTGAAAAGGGTGAAGTTGCATAAGTTAAGAAAACAATTCGAGATGACTCAGATGAAGGGAGATGACTCAGTCTCAGAATACTTCACATGTGTGGTGTTGTTGACGAACTAGATGAAGTCGTGTGGTGAATCAATCAATGATTTGAATAAGATTTATAAAGCATTAATATCTCTGAATGTCAATTTTTATTACATTGTAGGGTCAATTGAAGAGTCAAAGAACCGAGATGAGATGAATTTAGAAGAACTTCGAGCTTCACTAGAGGCATTGGAGCGTTATACCCTCAAGCGTATCACATTTTATGAAATGCAAGGCCCAATTTTTTTCTTTAGTTTTATCTCACGTCTCATTTTTATTTCCTTCTCGTTCATTTTTTCATATTTATTCTTAATTTATTTCTTAAGGATTCTTGGTGAGTAGTACTCACAATGCCAATTCTTTTCTTTTCTATTTTTAACAGACTCGTTTGATTTGTGAGATTAAACACTTGTGTATCACTTTTACTGATAAACAAAAAAATATTTTTAAAGATATAAAATGCATTTGTGTGATTTTCCAAATATTGACACAAGTTCAAAATGACTAATGGAATGATAAAGGCGAAAAAAATAAAAAAAATTATTTGTACACCCATATAGGGTGAAAAACATTCTTAAAAATCCTAAAATATCATTCGGAGATGCATCTCCGAAGGCACCCATAACCTAATTTTAAAGATTTTGGAAATGCATCTCCGAAAACACTCATATCAACTATTTCGGAGATACATATCCGAAAACAGTCTTTTGCCACTTAAACGTTAGATTTAAAATGTCAGGTGTTTTTTCGGAGATGCTTAATCCGACGCTTCACTTGACGACGACGAAAACGTCGAGTTCACCCCATTTGAGCTCAAGAACGACGACAACTTAAAGGTTATGTGGACAACTTTTCAACGATATTCTCCGAAGGATCCAATCGAGTTGGATGCAAAATTTCAAAGATCGGGAGAAGATGTTATCAAAATGTTGTGTCGTCCTCAACTACCCGTGTATAACAATATGTAACATTAAAATTATCCATGTAATTTGGATTTTCTATGATAAATTGGTGCTTTGTTGCTATGTTTTTGTGTGTTCTATTTCAGACTATATTTCGGATGTGCATATCTGAATTCACCTTATTTTACCAAAAAAAATGTGTTTTCGGATGTGCATCTCCGAAGACACCTTTTTTTAAAAAAAAATAGGATTTCTTCGGATGTGCACATCCGAAATCACACTTTTTTGTAGAAAAATGTGACTTTGGAGATGCACATCCGAAATTTAGAAGTATTTTAGAATTTTCACAACAAGTGTCTAAGAAAGCACATGGGTGTAAAAAGAATTTCTCAAAAAATAAGTCTAGCTCAAGATTTTTTAAGGTTTAAACCCAAACTAGTAAGGTTTAAGCCCTATTATTCACTTTTTACTTATTCCTTACATAGGAGAGTCATCCATGCATATGTTGATTTTCTATAACTTCTGATGTTTCTCTATAGTTAGTTTTCATATTGTTCATACACTAATGGAGTTTTGTTTTGGTATCTAAAGTCTCTTAGAAATACCCCTTTGTATTATGATTATATCCTTTTCTAACCCCTTTGATCCTTATCACTTTATTTGTGTTACAACTTTTATTATAAGTCATTGGCCTAAATACTTGTTATTATCCTCATCTCTTTGAGTTAGATAGTCATAAGAAAAGTTCTTACTAGAAAAAAAAATTAAAGAGTGAAGACCCATTTTGGTCCCTCACAAATATTACACGGCTCAAATTAGTCCCTCACAAAAAAAATTGATTCAACTTAATCCCTTATAAAATTTAACCGGATCATATTAGTCCTTTTGCTAATATTTTTCTCAAATCGGTTTTTTTCTACTTCTAAACCGGTTCTTTTCATACTTTTAAACCGTGACTGAACTGACGCGTTGGATTTTTTTATTTTTTATTTTTTAAATACTAAATTAATTTTTATTTTTAATTTCATTTTTAAACAATTATCAATGAATAATATCAAAAAGGACAAAATTATTTCTTATAAAGTAATTTTTAAATAAATAATTTTCATGATTTCTACTAATATTAACAAATTTTATACATAATTTTTTATCTATGAGGTCTCAAATCTAAGTCCCTTCAAGTTAAATGATTTTCAATTTACAACTAGACTAATCAATTTCTATCGTTAATAAAGTGACTATCATTTACAACTAGAAAAATCAATTTCTATTGTTAGTAAAGTGACTATTATTTACAACAAGATAAATCAATTTCTATTGTTAGTAAAGTGACTATCATTTACAACTAGATAAATCATTTTCTATTGTTAATAAAGTGATTATCATTTACAACTAGACAAATCAATTTCTACGGTTAGTAAAGTGACTATCAATAACAACTAGACAAATCAATTTCTATTGTTAGTAAAGTGACTATTATTTACAACAAGACAAATCAATTTCTATTGTTAGTAAAGTGACTATCATTTACAACTAGATAAATCAATTTCTATTGTTAATAAAGTGATTATCATTTACAACTAGACAAATCAATTTCTACGGTTAGTAAAGTGACTATCAATAACAACTAGACAAATCAATTTCTATTGTTAGTAAAGTGACTATCATTTACAAATAGATAAATCAATTTCTATTTTATTAAATTGATTGTCATTTAATCTGAAGAGACTTAGGTTCGAGACCATATTGATACAAATTTTGTATTTTTTATTTTAAATTTAGAATTGTTTAAGATTAACCACATGAGTCTGAGTTCAATTCCTTATAAGAAACAATTTTTGCTTTTTTATATTATTAATTTATAATGTTTAAAAATAAAATTAAAAATAAAAATTTTAAAAATGAAAATAAAATAAAATTCAACGTGGCAATTCAGTCACAGTTTAAAACTATGAAAAAACCGGTTTGAAAAAAATATTAACAGAAGGACTTATATGATCCGGTTAAATTTTATAAGAGATTAAATTGAGTCTATTTTATTGTGAAGGACTAATTTGACTCGTGTATTATTTATGAGTGACCAAAATGAGTTTTCACTCAAAATTAAATGTTGGGGTTGCTCATGGAATAACAATATTATAAGTTTTAGGTGGTGATCTTAAGTCAATGCTAATAGAAATACTTAGAAAAGATTGTTGAAATGATATTTATGGAATGGATACCGCTGAAAATAAAAAGAATGTCAGATATCTATAATCTATGATCATCCCTTAAAGTGTATATTGTAGTAAAAAATGAGAAAAAGTCATAAGATTAATTATAAGGATGTAGTACCTAACTCTAAAGAATAAAGTCTACTTCCCCAAATTTATTCTACCATAGCCTCAAGTCATGCTTCAACCCTTAAGATCTCAAAAGTGTATGTAACAAGCATGATATACTGTTTAGAAATTGTTCTAGCCTATGGTAAAATGGAGCTTGCATGTTCATTGAGTGATACCATTGATTATCATTTGAGTGAATTTGTGAGAAAGGGAGAAAAGTTAAGTAGAACTGAGTTGGATGAACTTATTTGAAATTATCTTTCTTAAAGTTCGAGAATGGAAGTAGGACTTGGATATGATCATGGAAGTACTCTTGTAAGTAGCGTCAAACTTAGATATTATCATAAGTAAGGTAAGGTTTATATTTTTAGCGTAGAGCCTAAACTCCCAAGCTTGTTACTTGAGGATAAAAAAAAGGTTAAAGTTTGGAGTTGTGATGACAACCAACCATACATAATTTTCACTAGGTTTTACATTATTTGAAATTTCATTTTCTACTAATAACGTGTATTTTTGTAGCATTTTAATCAGAATTCAAAGCATCAATTTGATTTTAAATCACTCTATCGGGAAAAATTCTAGTGTTTTCATTATGAAAGTTACAGTGATAAAAATTTGAGCTAAACTTAGACACAAAACTGAAAGAAAATAAGAATTATATCGAAATCGACTATTTTCATTTGTTCATGAAGCCGGATATTTTGGAGACTATTAAAAATATTGCACCGCACCTAGATATTAAACACGGTGCATTATAAATTTTTTTACACGTGTCTTGTCACCAAAACCTAGGGAACGCAGTGTACCCCATGAATGGTGTGGCGCATTTGTGCAATTTTTGAACTTTATCTATTTAAAGAAAAACACTCAGAAATGTTGAGAGTTTGAATTATGATGGAAAATGTTGATTTTTAGTGTTAGGAGCATAAGTGTGAGTGGACTTGCCCATTAGATGTTTTACATGATGTCAAAATTTAGGAAAACCTTAACATTTCTTTTTATTCGACGGTATCTCCGAGTCATTATATGTACCTTTGCATTAGGGATCTTAAAATTCACCTAGAACATGTTTGGAAAAGGTATCATGCATCAAAAATAAATTACATGGCATTAAAAATCAGTTGCAAGCTTTAAAAATCAATTTTTGCTCAAAACACAAGTGTAAGTGTCAACACATGCATTATATAGGTCGATACATGTACCGCAATAATAAAGAATGTAGCTTTTATCTCTGTGTCGACTCATGCAACTTTTTAGGTCGACGCATACTGCGAAAATTACTTCTATGTGTCGACACATATGATTTTCAGGTCGACACTTGTGCAACATTTTTATGTGTCGACACATGACTTATATGTGTTGACACATGCTGTTGTTTTTCCTGAAAAATTGCATTCTTTTTTAAATTTCTGAGTTTCTCTTTTGCCTTTAACTTTGCACAACTATAAATACATCATACATGTATCATTTTAAATTTGATGAAACTATAAACACATACAAAGATTCCTCTTCATTTTCAACATTCCATCTATGCATACACACAAGCATACATATAATGATTTTTTGCTTGGGTGTCATTTAGACTAGGTTGATAACGTCCAAGGTAAGTGTACCGAGTAATTGGTTTGAGAATCTTTGGGGGTTTCATTAGAAAAAACTGTGAGAGTTTATCTTCCAAGATCAATGTGTAGATTTATGGGTTTCGACAAAAATTACACAATTGAATTCGATCGAGTGAAAGCTTTGAAGAATGAGAAATTATTACTAGGGAGTAGCGTGAGACAATGAATCAATTGATAATCTTCCGCAATTGCAACTTTGTCTAGAACATTAAGAGATCATAATTAGAGAATATGTGACCTTCCAATAAATTTTTTCTTGGGGGGTAAATATTTTGTTAAATAATCGTAATCATTAGAAAAGTAATTACATTTTCCAACATAATTACCACATGAGAATATGCGAAGAATTCAAAAGAGACCTATAATCTTTATCATTATTCAAAAGAGACCTATAATCTTTATCATTAAATTTTTTTTAAGCCTATTACTTACATGTTAGTCTCTACTTTTCTCATACACTCTGCATACCCCAACAATTGTTACCCTTCAAATCTTAAGATAAAAATCTTATATGTAACAATCATCAATTTATTTTTAATCAAAATCAATTTAATTTATTTATTTTCGTCATCTCATTATCAAAACACAATTGATAAACTCTATGACCGTCCAAATACACAATACAGCCTTGCTCTAATCTAATCAGCATGTACTTGGGCACTTACTTGCTCCAGTTACAAATAAGCAGCAAATTTCAAAACGACAAGTCAGAAATCGCTGTCTGAAACCAAACTGCAATTGACCACAGCAACAATTTCTAGTTAGAGTCAGAAAAAAAAATGAAGTGCTTACGTGAAGATGTAGATGTGAGTCACTTATGTCCATCCCAAAACTACGTGTTTACACGCTGGAACCAATATTCTTTAATAAAACAACATCACAAAAATAAAAAGAATAGAATATACGAAGATGATGCATGAAAAAGAATCTATTGCGAGACTGGATTATGAGTGAAGGTCCCACACGTTGGAATGATTCAGTCACCTGGTTGGAAAGCTCGCTATAACATGTTCTACCACGTAAAGGAATCAAGCCCATAATGGTTAGGTTTTTAGACAGCTAGACATGAATGTGTTGGTCCTAGTCAGCATTGATGTGGAAGGTTCTTATTGGTTGAAATTAAGATTAATGGTTCTAAATCAAACATCAAGATGTCATTGTCTGTCTAATTAGCGATGCCTCTCCACCGCCCTTGAAACTTTATTAACTTTTGTTGCTTAATACATCATATTTTATGGTAAATTGTCTTAAGAGTAGGAGTACATAGTATGAAAATGAGAATCATTGTTCTCAAAATTGTACTGAAAATTGAGAGAGATTTTAGTTTATCATCTGATCAAGATTTTAACAACGATCATGATTGCATCCCAGTCACATAAAAGTAATTGTAGTTTTAATGATTCAGAACTTGCAATATTGATTACGGTTGTGAATAATAGTAACTGTATCGACATTTTATCGCGGCCGTTTTTATTTTTTTATATAACTTTGTTTTTTATAACAATTAACCTTTTTTATGAATATAATCAAAAATATATTGATACTTTAGATCGATGAGCATGATCATGAAGATCCAAGATAATGTTTTTAATTTTTAATTATTTCATGGTAAACATGATGGTGTCTAGTACCAAAACAACAATAATACGTGTACGATTAGAAATAAAAACATAAATAAAGGACAAAGGCTAAATTAGTAGCGTGATTCGTGATATGATCATATCATGCGCGATTCACCACTTGTAAATAAAATTGTGATATCAACTTTTTCTTTTTTAAACATATTATCTCATTTTGATAAATGTTATATTATACAGTGTTTTAAAAACCGGGTCCGGTCGGCCGGTCAGACCGGTCGAATCGGAAATCGGTTAGAAAACCGGTCTGATTCAATAGCTGAATCGAAAATGTCATTGAACCGGTATGAACTAGTTAAAATCGGTGTAAACCGTTAAAACTAAAAAAACTGACGGTTTTTGTGAGCCGGCGGTTTAAATGCATTTCTTAATTTTTTTAATTTTAAAATAACGTCGTTTTGACTATTTTAATTTTTAATGAAAAATTAAAATAAAAAATAAAAAAAGAAAAGAAAAAATAAAAAAGTTGTTCTAGATGCGGTTGATTTTGTTACCGATAATTTTGATATTGAAGAAGAGATCATGATATTGAAACAATTTTTTTTATTGAAATTAAATTTAGTAGACAATAGAATTATTTTGTTATAAATTATTCAATTAGATTATATTTCGATTAAACTTTTGAATTTAAATTATAAACTTGTGAATTTATTTATGAATTTATTTATAGTATGATATTTTCAAAAAATTTAAGTGCAGTTATATTTTGTAGAGACTGAATCATCCGGTTCGACAAATTTTATACCTATATAATTTTGTTATAACGACCGATCTATTCAACCGAGTTATCTGGTTTAACCCAATTAGTCATGTGATTCGACCAGTGACTCGGTGGTTCAATAAATCAGTGACGCAGTATCTTTACCTATTTTATGTCCGATACGATTTTTAAAACACTGAATTGTTGCTCTGATGCATTTATATTATCTATAAATACTATATTATTAGTTTGAATATCATATTTTAGATTTAAATTCGGATCTTATAGTTGTATAGGTCAGGTCCGGATGAATAAACTTTTAAGAGAAAGAATTGAAATGAAGTCTTTTAAAAATTATCTAAGATAGGAAATTTTCAATTTACCTTTAATAATTTTAGGATAATTTTAAATTTTCAAAATTTTGAATTTTGACCAAAATAACTCTTACAGGTCCAAATATTCATTTTTTATATTCTAAATTAAATATATTAAATAAAGGAAGTTATTTAATTGAGATTTTTCAAAACTTTCATATAACTTTTTGAATTATAATGAAAATTTATTTTTCATATTCTAAAGTAAATATGCTAAATAACAATAGTTATTTCGTGAAGATTTCTGACATGGCACATCGAACGGCTGTAACAGGGCCCATGTCACGAGTGTACGACGTGGAAAGCATAGCCATGTGGGACCACGTGGATATTTCATCTTTTACGAAAAGATAGGTTCCCAATGCTATGCATGAAAAATAACACAGATCAATTCAATTCAAGGAACCAAAAGTTATCGACGCAATTAACTTCTTTTTCTTTCTTGTTTTTTCTTTCCTATTTTTTTCTCAAGTGGGTCCATTTTTTCTTTTCGATTTTGGACTGTAATAATCATCATGGGTCCCTCATTATGCACCGGCCTAGTTTCTTTCTTGCCTTTTCAATCTCTTCAATGTCCTTTCAAATTTTGCTTGCTTAAACTAAATTACAAACCAGTATTAAAAGATCTAATTACTAATACTATAGCCACTTAGCTAAAATAACTATATTCAATAACATTAGAAATATTACTATATTTAATTCTCTAAATTTGTGTACGGTTTTCACTTTTCACACTTCATCGGTGTGTTTTATTGAAAATTTTCACTTAATTTGTTTTTTGAATTTATGTTTATTTATCTATTTTTTATTATTTATGCTGCATCTGGGTGCCTAGTTGGCTAAACTTTTATAGTATGGTCCGGGAAAGGAAGAGTGGACTCTAATATAGTGTGTAGTACACATATTTTAAGGTGTTACTATAAACACAAAGAAACTTCACCATCAAACAACAAATGAGAACCCTACTCAACTACAAAGAGTTTCCCCTTCAATAAAAAGTGAAAATGGTGGGGCTGTCAAATACAATTTTGAGGTTTAAGACCAAAATATGTAAACATATTCAAATATAAATAATAAATGTTAGATACTACTCTTCTAACTTGTATATATTGCAAAATTATAAAATTTAAATCAATATATTATCGGTTTAGTCAAGACAATTAAGTTAATTGTCGAAGTAGTGAATTATTGATCAATTGATTGAAAAAATTCATATTAGAAAAAAATTGGCACACACAAATTAAATTATATAATATTATTAAAAATTTACAGTTTATATATATATATATATATATATATATATATATATATATATATATATATATATATATATATATATATATATATATATATATATATATATATATATATATATATATATATATATATATATATATATATATAATATTTTTTAAGCAAATATAATACTTCAGGCCAGTTTGTTTTAAAATTATTTTTAAAAAATATTTAAAATCATTTTTATAAATTAAAAAATTAATTTTGACATCAAATAATATCAATATACAATATTAAAATTAAAAGATAGTTAAAATCAAAAAATTTCAACAAAAAAAGATTACATTTTAAAAATAATTTCTTGAAAAAATTATTCAAAATAGCTTTAAATTTAATTGATTATTAAAAAATATATTAAAATGCTTAAAATAACATTATAAGAAAAACTATTTAAACCTATTTTTCATTTGGAGCCATTTTAAAAAAAAATGTATAACACTGTAAAAAATTATTTTTCAATATTGAAACAAATACACCCTTAATCTAATATATATTATTTTAAACTAATATATAATATTAGTTTGGTTTGAAGCTCTGATTAGAAAAATGTTGGAACCTCACACTAAACATAATGATAACATCATCGTTTAAAAAAACGAAAATGTCAAGTTGGTGCAAATAAAACCCTGAACCTAAAACATAGCAATAATGTTGAATAACCAATTATTTATGCTGCATTTGAATATCCAATAATACTAATAAATACTTCCTTTTTTTTTATTAAGACTTCATTTCAATATATACATACATGCATCAAAATTATTAATCGCATTTTTTATTTGCAGAGATAAATAAACAAAAGGAAAAAAACATTGACAACTAGACATATTGATGTCTTTTAATTGATGTCAGTGGCATGATCAATCTGGTTGAAAAAGATTCTTACAGGTGATCACTCACACACACCACACTACACATGTACATTTCTACTACTATTCATCACTTTATGCAACTATATATACCACCCTAACTTTGATCACTTCTTCATCTCACTCACTACCACTCTTAATTTCTCTTCTTATTTTTCATTCACACACCCTTCACCTTTTATTCAATTCCTCTCACCTTTCCAAATGGCCAGTGTTGAGGTAAAATAACTCAATAACATACATAGTTTCTTTTTTTCTTTTTAGCCAAGATACATAGCTACTTTGTGACATCTAATAGATCATAGTCACATACAAGGCAATATCATAGATCAAACATATACATATAATGCTAAATAATATAATATACTGCTGCTAAGCATTCTATATAGACCTTTTTATTCTTGTACCCTGAGCAAAGATCTTTGAACAATTTATTACTCAAATTTTTCTATTTGTACAAAATCTTAAGTTTGTTCTATAATTAAGCAGTCTATTTTGTGTTGTCTTCAGATCAGCAAACCTACCATTCCCCGTCGTATCTAGCAAATCTCTTCCACTTTTTTATAGTTTAAGTTCTATTAATGTCATACTAATTAACACTGTATTTTTGTAACACATTAGAGGATATATAGTTTTTTATTTATTTGATGTTTCATTTGTGTATACTAGACTACAAGATTTTGTTAAATGAAGATGGTACTTAATTGCAGGTTGCACACCAAGCACCACCAACAACAGTGCAAGAAAATGAAACAACGCCTGAGATAATCAAGACAGCGGAAACAACTCCAGAACAACCAGCCACTGAAGTTCCTGCTACAGAACAACCAGAATCCGAAGTTCCTGCCACTGAAGTACCAACAGCAGAAACAACCGAAGAACCAACAGAAACACCTGCAGCAGAACAAACTGTAGATGCTCCAGAAACCCAAGATCCACTTGAAGTTGAAAACAAGGAAGTGGTAACAGAGGAAGCAAAGGAAGAGAACTCGGAAGCACCTAAGGAAACTGAGGAATCGGCTGAAGAAGTGAAGGAAGAGGTGGAAGCAGTAGTGGAGGAGCCAGTAGCAACTACTGAAAATGAGTCAGCAGCCCCACCAGCAGCAACTGCAGAGGATGTGATTGAGAACAAACCAGTTGAATCAGTGGAAGCTCCAGCAGCAGAGGAAGTTCCAGCTGAGAATCCCGAAGCTTAAACCAATGGAAGCGGTGCGAATGGAACTGGTAAAAAAAGGAAGTTTAAATTAATGGTTCTAGTTGTTGGGATCGGGTCTACCATTTTGCATGTCATCAAGGTTGAAAAGCTTTTCTATTAATTATTTCTTTAGTTTCCTTTCCTTTATTAAAGTTTATTATTGTTATTATGGTAAGGCTTTTGGATATGGTTATTTGTATGGCACTTGGCTCCACATCTGCATATATATATACATGCTGAGTGGTGGACATGTGAAACTCTATTCCATGAGTCGTGTATTGAAGTGATAAGGGGCTATAGTTCTTAAGAAGGTTTGTCATGGTGTGTTACTGTGTTTCTCTCTAGATTTGAATAAATAATATTTATTTTATATTCTTGTCTTTGTCCCAACTATTTATCATCTTGTGTTTCTTCACAAAATCTTCTTAAGAATTTGTTCTCCATCCCGCTGAGGTTCTAAAAATCATTAGAGTTGAAACGGAAGGGAAAAAATGGGTTAATATATTAACAATACACGACTAAGTGTAAGTGGTGTAAGGTTTTTTAAAAGGAAATATATTTATAAGTTAAATATTCGATATAACATTGATTTTCTTCATTGCAACCTCAAGATTCAAAACAATTGAAGCTCGAAACGAAGAGAGAGAGATATGCTGGCAAAATAACTCACCAGACATACTTCAGATTTTTAAAGAGTGAGCCTGTCATGAGTTAATATAACTCCATAAATCTTCAGAGTGAAGAGGAATTGCATTGCTTCCTTCACATTGTAAAATATATATATTTCACGAGATGCAGTCGCCAGAATTAAAAAGAATGAGAAATTAATTGTAGGACTTATAGAAATGCTAATTCTTAATAATGTCAAGAGTTGCTCTTGGAGCATGGCTAACCCATAGCTATATACTAATATAACCAAACACCAAAACTGATTTTCTTCAATCCGGTTTCTTTGACTCTTGACCCCCTCATATAAACACTGCACAGGAGATCAAGGACAATGCCCCCCAGAATTGATTTGAGAAGCAGAACAAAAAGCCTTCTAGACTATCATTTCAAGAGGAGGGGGGAAAGGAATAATCCTATCCTAAATTTGTACAAAGGTGTGAAATGGTATTTCTAAGTGAAATCAAAAGATTCAAAACCACTTATCTATTCACCATTATGGAATACCAAAACTGCAGCTCATGTGTTCTTGAGTGATGAGTCCAAGGCGATCTTGCATGATAGTTATAGAAGAATACGGGGGAAAGCACAGCTCGTATAAACATGTGTGAGATGTGGGCAAGTGATTTTCAGGTTCGTTCGATTTGCAAATGGATAGATGGGAAGCCAAACCACGGAAACCTTCAACTGGTAAATATTTCACAGATGTCCAAAAGAACAGAAGAACCTTCTTTTGCTCCACCGACATTCTCCCAACAATCTGCCAAGTTATTTTTTGATAGAATAGAATGCTAAAACATTAAACACTGAGTAGCTTGCTTTTAGTTAAATAATAACTTGAACTATTTTTTTAGTAATAATAATGATATATAAGTCATGAGAACTTACTGTGCAGATTTATTGCATGTGAACATAAATTGAAGCCATAAAACTATAACATAAATTGCATGCTATAACATTGATATTAACAAGATTCTGCAAAGTTAAATATGGCTGCACTATGTTATGTATTAGTGTCATTTGATCCATCTATCCAACCACACTCATATGAAAAGACTTGGTTGTTATTATAAACCAGGTATCAAAAGCATGCTTTCAATGCAGCAGTTAAAAACATGTTACTATTAGGAGGCATACATGAACTGAAGGGAGACATTTATACAAAATGTAGCAAATCAAAAGTTGAACCTAACAGGGGTTAAGTGTAACACTGATGATACTTCTAGAGACTCTTATGCATATCTACTAGTGCTGGAATCTTCAGAGATTACAAGGGTTTTTTTCTAGGATTTTCTTCTCAACCGCTTGTATCGCTAGTCCAATAAATGCTGGAATTAATTGTTGCCGTGTTAGCGGGAGAAATGGCTCATGCTAAGGGTTGGTGTAATTTGCTTGAATGTGATTCTATGATGGTGTTTCATGTTTTTTCTAATATTAAAATTGTGCCTTAAATGTTTCCAAATCGTTAGTCAAACTGTCTCTACTTAATCACAGTTTTCGTTTCAAAGTGTCTCATGTCTTTAGAGAAAAGATTGGTTGTGTTGATGGTCTTGCTAATGCAGGTTTCAGTAGTAAAGTTTGTTTGGTGGAGTTCTTAACCTACTTGTATTAGGGATGACTTTACTAGAAATAGATGTGGTCTTCCAAACTTCAGATTTTATTAGAGTTTTTATTATGTGTGCACAACACTCTTTTCCTTCGCCGTGTTTTATCCCACCATGTTTTCTTGATAAGGTTTTTAATGAGGCCCTTGTCTGTTTTATCTGTATCATTGGATTTTGTAGTCTGTCTAAAATTTTCTTTTTCCTATGTTTTTGACAATATGTTCCTTTTAGGCGCTGCAAAGTGATGCTTCTGCACCTCTTTGATTTTTTTTTTTTAATAGACACAATTGGTCATGGAAATGGAGAAACTTAACAAGTTCAAGATTAGAGGAGAGGGAAACAGGGAAAGTCTTAGAGAGCATCATGTAGCAGATATATGTTGCCTAATAAAGTCTGCCTATAAAAATTCATATAGGGGGAAATTGGTTTAGTTTGTTCTTCAATATGAAAATAATTGTAATAAATTTACACTCGCCATTTGAAAAATAAGGAAATGTGGAAAATAAAATAAAAAGAAGTGAAGATAAAGAAAGGTAAAGACAATGTAATTCCATAAGATCAGCTCTACATACCTCCCAAAACCAAGATATTTGTCGATCGATCTCTTTATAGCCATCATACTCAGTATGTGCCTTCCAATCTTCAACAGAAATGGCATTTTCACTACCATACAACATCCGATCAAGATCTTCAAGGTCTAAATATCGAAAGAATTCTAGCCTTTTGCCATACATAATATCATCAAACCCCGTAGCAAAATGTGATACCTGCTCAGATATGGATGTTACAAAACGATTCTGTATAAGAAGATCAACATACATCTCCCTATTCTTACTATCCACAACAATGCTTTCGCCGCCAGGGCAAAGCTCTATCACCCTCCTGTGTCCTAATTCCTCCACCTCTATAGAAAATGTCAGTCCTAATTCATCTGTATCAATATAATCAGCATTCATCTCCAATATTTTCTTGTAGCTACGATATATCATAGGATCTGCATCCCGGATATCTTCTAAAGTAATATAGTTTCCAGCCAATTGCTTGAAAAACACACGATCAAAAACAATGCCCACGTGCACCTTACTCTTCAAAGCTAATGCAATCATACGTCCAGAGAAGCTGAAGTACTTCAGGTGCAGAGGATCTACCTTAGATGCTGCAGACAAGCAGAAGAATTTTATCCTAAATATTATTGCACATAAGCTCTTCAATAATATCTATTGATTAAATATATACAGAAAAAGACTAATACTAGTGTTATACAATGTCTCCCGATCCAAACCTAACCAATGGGAACTCAAGTTTTATGGCAAAATGCTAATGATAAGTGTTGTGAATAATGTACTTTTTATATATTTTTACTATGATTAGTAGTATTTTGTATTTAGACCGTTAGTCAAGCTGATTAGGTTACAATACTTTATATAAGAAAAATTAGTGCTTGTATATTATTCATACCGAAATATATAATATATTCAGTTTTACAGTTAAGACAATTAGTATTTACACAATCCAGAGTTGATTGGTGGACTGACCAGTCACCACCAGTCCACTTAATACTCCTTTTTTTACCTTTTTTATCTCACTACAGTGGGCTCATTACTCAGACTCATTGGATTTAAAATAGTCTATTTAAACAGTATAGTACATACGCAACTTAAAAATATTCAGACATAATTTCTGCGGTAATCTATCAATTCCTAACAACCTTATGTTGCAAGGTTGTCAAGTTTGATCAAATCTGGACAGCTCCCTGTTTTGGTTTAGTTGAATCACCTATGGCAGCCCAGATATGAAGTTCTATTTAGGGAGAAGAAAGAGGTTTCAAAGGGAGAAGTCCCTTGTAAAACGGAAAGTTATTAAAGCACCTCTACTACCGAGAGGAACCATTGCTACTGATAGAGAAATAAATGACCTAACCTCAACTAAATTATTGGGGTGTTTACTCTACCACTAAGTTTACTGCCTTTCAGCTGAAGTCTGGCATTTTGTAACTTATAGAGTAGGTTGTGTTTAACCTTTGAACAAACATTTTGTTCAGTAGGGACCTAACTTATTGAGTAATTATTTTACAGAAGAGTCTTATGCCTTTGAGCACTGCATCAACATTCTATTATCCTAAGAAATATCATTGTCAAAAGAAAACGAGAACAATGTAATTGTCACCAACATTAGGAAAACGAGAACATTGTAACTGTCACCAGCATTAAGAAAACGAGAACAATGTAATTACCATCAAAAGTACTCCGAATGCATGGCAAGCAGAAGAGAAAAATTATGGGAAACTCACCAGCATTGGGAAAAAATCTCCTTTGATCATCTGGACATGCCAAATAAAGAGTATTTCTTGGATTAAATATTTCCTGACACACCAAAACAAACCACTCCCTCAGTACACCCCGTCCTCTAGCATCCTCATTCTTGAATTCCATAATTAGATCACCCTCCAGAGAATCAGGCTTAGCTCTTGATATGTACTCGAAAGATTCAGCCAAAACCTGAGACCTGTCGATAAGCATCTCAAATTCTAATACTTGATCGTTTAAGTTAGGGAATAGCATCATCGCCAAATGCCTCCTAGATTCAAAATTGGTCACACCGATGTTCTCGAGAACCCATCGATGACCATCAGTTATCTCCGCATACCAAACAATAAGATAAGATAGCATATTTTTTCGACGCAACAAAACTCCCCAAAACATCTCTTCTGCACCACTATAGAGCTTAGAGATGTGATACAATTCCGTCAAGATGAAAAGATAATGAGACCGCCCACAATGAGTAGCATCCCTATCCTCTTCTCCTTGTTCCTTGTTAGCCAAGCAATTCTCCATGAATTGAAGACACTCGTCCATTTTGCTCAATAACTGAAAAAATACAATACGAAGCTGATCAACTACTCCTGCAAGCGAGGGATCTTCCGCATAATGAACTCCACAATTCTTGAATTCGCCTTCTTGCTCGGCCATTCCCTCCCTCAAAGGTGTTGAGAAATTCACAAAACCCCGAACATCAGAGCATGAAATCTCCCCGGAGTTCACACAACTCATACTTGAATCCAAATACTTCAACAACCCATCTGCAACCTCGCGAACACAGTAAGAAACACCTTGAAGCAAAACCCCCCGCTTCGAATTCCTAAAGAGAACACCAACATGCGCCAACAAAGTCGCAAAACCATTCCGGCAATAAACATACAAAAGATTATCAGACTTACATCCTACCCCTCTAAGCATTTCACAAAACTCCAACACAACTTCAATGTACAAACCCTGCAACGTTCTGCACTTAACTTCTAAACTTTTTTGCACAAATCCCCTAATAGACAAATCAGCAATAGTCTTATTAGAAGCCCAAGGGGACATTAAGAGATTCACCAACAATGCAGGAATTTTCATAAACATAAAAACACCAAAATATTCAGGATTATCCATGTACTTCTTGAAGTGATTTTCAATAAGAACGTAAGTATCACATACCACTTCATTTCTACAAAGACAGCGAATCAACGAGACAATTCCTTGTGTGGCTCTCCACACAACAGGACACGCTATACTCTTCAAACGTCCAACCAATTGAAGATTCGAATCGTTTTCGACGCCGCATTCACCAAGATTCTGTTCTACCCGAAGCTCTTTCCCTTTATATATTAATCTTAGATAAACAACGGGAACTTTGATCTTGAGCGAAATCTGCACAAGAAGCGTTTCCACTGTATCCTCTCTTGAAGCGCGAATCACTAACGTGTCACACTTCCACATCATGCGGACGAAGAATTGTAACCGCCACGACCTCGTTTTACGTTTCTTGTTCTTCTTTGAGGAGGAAGGTATAGAGACGTTGACTAAGCGTGGCGGGTGGCGGTCGGCGGTGGCGTCGGCGATGAACTGTTTGTGGAAAGCAATGACGGTGAGGGTTTGGAAAGGTGATGACATTGACGTTAGCCCTCACCGCCGTGACGGAAGAGAAGACGAGGAGTGAGAAGGAAGCTAAGTTACCGGTGACGGTTACAGTGAGTGAGTGATGAAATGAAAGTTGTTGAGTTGTTGTTATATTAGTATATGTTGTGTGTAGTCTTGTACAAGTCTAATTGGGCAGTGATAATAATGCAGTTTGAGTTTCCATGTGAAAAAGTACTAATACTGTAATAAAGATTTCATTTTTTTCAAATTTCATAATTATGTTTCAATTTTAGATGTAATGGACAATTTGATGATTCGATGATTTACAGCGGCGCGAGGTACACCTGCATGGTTAGCATTTCATTGCTTAAGTAAATTCAAGATTCAAGAATAGTGTAGTGAAAAGTGGAGATTAGAGAATGTATCTTGTTTTCAGTGTGAACTGACTTATATACATTGAGTCAAGTGAAGTGGATTAGAGATGAATTGGCCTCATCCATTTGGGTCTTTTTCGTCGGTCTGAATAGTTGCCCTCGAGACTTTATCGAGCACTGAGAGGGTCGGGGAAGTCTTAAGTGATGTTGGTCGGCCTCCAGGATGTCGTCTGATGGGAATTGGAACTGAAACGCTTGGAATCATTTGAGATAGGAGTGGAGAACAAGTGCATTAAACGCACTTCCATCTTTGAAAAGTTTCATTGTCTTTTTCTAACATGTGTGATGATGCAACAAGTTTGGATATAGTGCGACTTACAGAGCACTCGAGTGTACTTGAGTTTGCATGTATTTTCAAGGAGAAATCCAATCGTTAATCTTGTAACTCCTCTTCTTTGCTTATCTGGATTGTCCACCTATCTTTCCCTATAAATGAGAGAAGTTGAGTGCCTCGGAAAACTTTTCACAATCCTTGGCATTCAAGTTTGGAACACCTTCGTCTTCTTCATTCCGGAGAGCATTCACCGATTATTATTTGTTCCTTGATCAGAGTTTCTGCATTCATTATTTGCTCTTTGCTTTATCAATTTCGCATCCAGATACCCTTTTCAACTCAAGCTTTCTTTTCTTTCAACATTTTCTATTTTCTAGTCAAGATGAGTGATAGTATTGTTAACCTAGTGAGCAATTTTCAGAGCGAAAATTCTTATATTGTCGAAGGGTATCCCCATATTTTCATCTCCCTCATTTTGCTCATGATCTCATGTAAGTCTTCTTAAGACGACTACCACGACCAAGGACGTATTAGCTTCCACCCGAATGATCACTAGTTCGACCCCTTCATCCAGGATTAAGGCGATTTTCTGAGGCGCTTCTTGATGGTGAAATCCCTTACGCCAAAGGCTCATCTTACCTTCAGCTACTCACCTTTTGAAGCTTCCTGCTTCTGCAAGGGCATGTTTCTGAAGTATTGGTCTTTATTCCATTTATGTCGGAATGTCCTTTCCTACCATACTAAACCAAAGCTTCTTTCCCCTGAGGAGGCAGTTATGAAGGAAGACTTGCATTCATGGTTTCAAGGGCTTGGTTACGAAGAAGGATTTAGGCCTGACGAGGTGTCCTCTTCCAATGTGAGGAAGAAGCGGATCGACACTAATGACATCTTGAGTGCGGTCATTCGGGATGAGAAAAGAGCAATTTTGGCGAGGACATAATCCTTTAGTTTCTTTTTTACACGCATGATTGCATTTTGTAAATAGCATGTATAAGTTTCAGATGTTCAATGAACTAGCTGGTGTTTAAGGCATTCAGGTTGTGGTGTCTTCCCCAACGGTCGCTGCTTCTTACCCGACTATCATTCCGACCTCGGCCATCGAAACCATAATTGTTGTCCTAGGGGTCGGCCAATTTGTTACTGTCGCGACCACTTTAACACTGGAGGAAGGGCTCCTGTCCCAAATCTTAACAAAGAGAGACTGGGACGAAGACTAAGATTCCTCCCGAGAATAATGTACACCTAAACGAACTCGTCTTTCTGAGGACGATGTTTTGGAGGAGATGATCCCCTTCATGCAAATGATTGCTCTTTTTCTCTCTGCTTGCCCTCACTCTTGAAGAGTTTGGTGCGCTTGTGTCAACGGAGAACATGTCTTACGTCCAAAATCTATTTAAAGTGAAGAACATGGAATTCGTCTCTAAGATTACCCGCATCATGTGCCAAGTCTTATATTTAATTATTTACCAAAAATTAAATGTTATATTTTAATATTTCTTTCAAATGAACTATCAAAATAAATGTCTTTGTTTTTCTTAAAATAAACATGTTTAAAAAAAATTAGATAATTCATTTGAAACTAAATTAAAAGTTTAAATATTATACAGTACATATTACAAATTTCTCTTTTAAATGAGATCAATGTGATCTTTTTATTTTTGTATTGTTATTAAATAAAATAAATTTTAAATTATTATCATGTTAGTTGATTTTTGAGGTCGTGAGAATCCTTTATCAAACACCACGGTGAATAAAATTTATCTATAAATTTGTTGGATGGATCACCTGAACAAGTGAACAGGTGATGTCAACTTTGTGTCGCTGAGGTCTTAAGAATCTTTTATCGAATATTATGGTGAATGACAATATTTATATATGAATTTACTAGATGGATAACCTGATCAATATACTAGTGATATTCTATCCTACTTCTAACTATGTTGCTAATTTAGATGTGAATGAAAGATATATATGTATGGAGTTTGTGTCATTGTTCATGTACTTGAGACATCCTCTCCTTCTTTTAACTATGTTGCACATTTAGATGTGAATGGAAGATATATGCAAGAGATACTATAATACCTGAGTTAGACATTGTGTAATTTTGTTAGAACAACTGGATGAATTCATTATGTTTTTTTTTCTTTTAAAAAAAAGGGCAGAAACCCATGATATAAAAAGAGAACATAAGTACAAAAATAAGGAGGGCAGCACAGCTAGGGGTGGCAAAACGGGCCGTGGCCCGCGCGCCGATCCACGCACCCGCCAAAAATGGCGGGTTGGGTTGGAATTTTAGGCACGCCTCTCGCCAAACCCCGCCGCCCGCCATAGCACGCCCCGCCAATGCCCGCCGCCGGCCAAAGGCCGCCCCTCTTCCCAAATTTCCTATTTTTTAGTTGATTTTAGTAATTCCAATTCTTGATGTAAATATATGTAATATTTTTTAAGTAAAATTTGTTAAAAAATTGCTTTTATTGTTTTAAAAAATAAGTGAAAATTTTAATTAAAAGGTTAAAAAAACTAATTAATCTAATAAAAAATATATATATAAATAAAAATAGGCGGACAAGCCCGCTGCCCGCCAACCCGCGATCTTGGCGGGGCGGGCATGATTTTTATGTCCATTTCACTTGGCGGGCATGCCCACCCCGCTCGTTTTTTGGCGGGCTTAAGGCGGGGTGGACGGCGGACGGCCCGTTTTGCCACCCCTTAACACAGCACCTCACCTCAAACCTATCTAATTCTATAGTAAGGTAAACCTATCAAATTCTTGTTAAAATACATTAAAGCCTAAATTTGCTAATATGTTAGCACAATGAGTACCTTCCGAATTGATTATGTGATCATACATCATATATGAAATCTTTATATATATATATATATATATATATATATATATATATATATATATATATATATATATATATATATATATATATATATATATATATATATATATATATATATATATATATATATATATAAAAAAAAGGAAGATAAATATTATAAATAAATTTTATTAGTTTATTATAAATATTTGGTAATTTATTTGAATAAATGATCAAGTATTTATAAATTTCACTTTTTTTAAAATATAAATTTTCATCTTTATTATAAAATAAATTTTCATTTTTTGTAATTTATTGAATATTAGTGTGATTGAACTATATATAGTTTAATATATCAAATTTTCAATAAATTAAAAAATTAAAATTAATTATTATAATATACATTTTTTATTCTTTATTATACATAAATTTTGACTTTTAAATTTATTAAATAACTAATGTATGTGACATATATATATATATATATATATATATATATATATATATATATATATATATATATATATATATATATATATATATATATATATATATATATATATATATATATATATATATATATATATATATATATATATATATATATATGCAGACATATATTAATTATTTAATAAATTTAAAAGTCAAAATTTACTATAATAAAAAATGAAAGAGAATAAATTATACTAGTCATGTGTTCTTCGGCTGTGTTTCTACTAGTCAAAGTTGGCGGGCAACAGGTTTGTCATCTATTATAGAATCCGTTTACATACCTTCCGCGATGCTAAGTCACTTATTTTTTATGTTTGTAATCGCGAGGATCGTAGGGATGCGGGTAAATTTGCAGTTTGTCTTGAGACGCTTTGGAGAAGTAGAAATAATGTGGTGTGGCAAGATACTCGTGAAGATCCTATACAGATTGGTCTACAAGCCTATCACAATTGGTATGATTGGTCTTTAGCTAGAGATAAGCAAAATTCTCCCGTTGCTACTAGTAGTTCAAAGGTTTGGGTTCCGCCTACGGTCAACCAAGTAAAGTGCAATGTTAGCGCAGCATTCAATAAGGTTTGCGGTACTACTAATAGAGGTTGGTGCTTTAGGGATCACATGGGAGATTTATCACAGGTGGAGTGGCTTGGGATGTGAGTTTTCTTTCCCTCATTGAATCTGAAGCCACCGCTTTGAAAGAAGTGATCCAAAATGCCATCTCTTTTTATTTATCTCATGTTACCTTTGAAAGAGATTGTCAAATTGTCACTAAGGCTATTCACACTAAACATGTAGGTAACTCTGAATTTAGCCGTATTATTAAGAATATTCAGAATTTGTTGCTTCTTTTTCTGAACTTTTAGGTAAAGTTCATTAAGCGCAAAGCGAATTTGGTTGCCCACACTTTAGCAAAGGCGGCCAATTCTTGGTCTATGCGTAGTTTCTTTAATATGGTACCTCTTTGTATTGATCATTGTTTAAGGAATGAAAGTCGTTAAGTTTGTTTCGGTCAAAAAACTCAAAAAGTTGGGTAAGCTTACCTCATTTGTAAAATGCTTTGAAAACAATAAATATTTGTAATATTTTAATAAATAATTAAATGTGTTAAATTATATGGAATCATGTAATTGGTTGGAGGTACATTACCCAATTTTTTGTGATGGATAGAGAAGTTGTCCCAAAAAAAATTCCATGCAGCATTCATTACCAAATTTAATGTAGTGAAATCTAAAATACTACTCCCTCTACTCTTTAATATAAAAAAATATTACGTTTTAAAACATATCTTTAAATATATATAAACTTAAAAAATATTTTCTTATATTAATACTCACTTTATTAATAAATAGTTTGGTTATTCATCCATGTTTTATATGTGGATCGAAATATAATCAGGTCTTTCTATAAAAGCCTAAAATAAAATCAATAATTTTAATTAATTTTAGAATTTATTAATTATTTTTTAGATTTAAATTTAATAAAATCTAACAATTAATAACTAGATTTGAGACATCAATATTAACATAAATTAAGTGAATTGCTTTTATTTTATGTTTGTAATTTATGAAAATAACTTAGGTCTATTGTTTTATTACCTTATTATAATAACTGCCCATGATAGTTTATTAAGAGCAGATTTTTTTTAAAACTAAAACAACAATGATTAAAGATAAAAACAAATTTAAGAATTATTTGGACGAAGCATTTTAATGAAGGAACGTAATTTCTTGAGAAAATTGAAAATGAATTGATCAAAATTTATTGTTCGGATGAAAAATATAGAGAATTATTAAAATGATAAAAATTTATGATATATTTTACTCAATTTAAATTTAAAGAATTTCAAATGACACCAAAAATTAAAGAATTTAAAATTGCTCCTTCACTCTATATAATGCAAATGTTAAATTATTTATTATTATTTTTTTCAAAATTTGCAAGACAGTACTCATATTTTATGAAAATTTCAAATTCATCCATACAAATTTTAAAAATTGCAAATAAATCCTCAATAATTTTCAAAATTTATAAATTAATTCCTTCAAATTTGTAAAAATTGCAAATTGGTCTATATTATTCTTTTTTTAAATTTCGCTCAAAAATTTTAAAATTTATAAAACGATCCCAAAAATTTAACAAAGAATCATTTTAACATTTCATCCAAACAAATTAATTTAAAAATAATAAATTTCAATAGAATCATTTTAAGATATTTATTTTAAGCAATTAACATATTTTGTTTGTTTATAAGTAAAAATTGCTCTATTTTATATTCTTGTTAATCCTGTCATACTTTAAAAAAAAAATCAAAAGCTATTACAACTTGTCCTTTTCATTTAAATAAATCTTTTTAAAAGTCTGATTAATTTATAAACATTAAATCGATATAATTAAAATCACAGTTTAGTTTTAAAAAAGTGATACATGTCTTAAATATGTTAGAAATGGACTATAAATATAACTTAAAAGTATATGAAAACAAGTTTTCATGTTGAAGCTTCTAATTCTAGCGTCTTTGATAAACATAAGAACAACCGGTCAGGTCAAACATAAGAACAACCGGTCAGTGGTGGAGTCAAAAATTTTACGGAGTTTGGACAAAAATTTTATACCTTATTTTTATTAATTTTATATTCTATTTCTACTAATTTTGCCCTTGATTCTGTCTAAAAATTACTAATTTTATCTCTGATGTTGTCTAAAAATCAACTATTAAATGACGAAAGGAGAAGTTGAGCCCGGACACGTGTCCGGACTCGTTGAACTGTAGCTCCCCCATGTGAACAACTAAATAAATTTAGTACGTTGCATTCCACTTGAAACCACCGTTGACTAAATTCTCCCCTTCATGCAAAACACGAAAATTATGATAAAAATATGAATAACTATAAAAATATCCTTGAAATTCAGTTTTAAAAGTAATAGCCGATTTTTGAAAAATAACCGAGATTAACCCAAGCAAGAGTTTTCACAAGCAAACAAAGTAAATATACACTTCGTATAAGATTCCAAATGTAAAAGTTTCATTATAGTTGACAGTAAAACCAGATTAACTCGCATATATACAGAATCACATAGTACTATAAAGTTTTTCAATACTTTGTACACCATAACAACATATAAGCCACTTTACTACACTTTGTTACACCCAAACAACATACACCCAAACGACATTCGGGCCATTTTTATTTGTATTGTGTATAGCAGGTGCCGCAAGATCGGAAATTAAAGGAAACAAGTCATGTACATTTAGTATCCTTTTTTCTTCATCTTCAACATTCTATTCTGACTTTGAGATGTTTGTACCATTTTCGTAGGCTTTTTTGCACCGGAGACCATGCCTTCACAGTTCTACCGGAAATGGACCCCCTATGTGAGATCTTTACATGAGAGAAGGAAGTATAATCTCACACAATTCAAGAAAGATTAAAATGGTGCAGCTCCATTATCAACCCTTCCCGCAAACCAAAGTGATTAATTCCATCGCCAGAAACAACTGGAGCTTCAGGTTTAAGCTACACATCATTGGCTCTTCCATCACTCCCTTACAGTGTCAATTTAAATCCTTGAGACAAGAAGTCATCCCTGAAAAAAAAAAATCTCTTATAGAATAGTAATAAAAAAAATCAAATCTTTGAAAGAAACTATACATAAACTTCAAGTAATTTCAACAACAACCAAACTCTAACCCACTAAGTGAGGTCGACCGCATGAATCAACTTTCACTATGTGTATGTTTGGAAATAAATCTACCCACCGCTACCGCACGTTTCAATGTATTTTAACGTGAAATTTATAAGCTATAAATGGTAGCTTCTGATAGACGTGCGTTTGTAAAGCATCCACCGCACAAACATAGGCTATAATGTTATATCCAAGACTATACTTCTATTCAAATCATTAATCTCAAGATCTTTCTTAAAATTTCAAGTAATTTCATGGAGAGAAAATTTCTAAACAACAACATTCTTCTCCTTACATAACAAGATTCATTTTTAACCCAATTCACAGAAAAGCAATCCTGCAAATCCTTTTGATTCTTTTTTTTTCCTAAAGAGAAGAGTGTGGACTTCAGCTAGTCACAAGGTCAACTCTTACAGACAAACATAGTAGCATTTGTTTCTTTTGAAATCCAGCATACACAATTGTCAAATACATATACATCAAAAAAGGTAGAAACTTCAAACCATTGTACTATAACATGTATATATACAAATTATACAATGGGGGATTCAGTTTGACAATAATCTAAAGTTCAACTACAGGTATGAGATATCATATCATATACAACTTATACTACATAGCAACAATTCAGATAAACAACAAGTACCTTCTATTGCTTATACTTTCGCATCTCAACTTATGCTGAATCTCCTTCCTATAATTATCCATAGGCAAGGAAGGTGGCACAAGGCTCTCAACACAAATCATGCCTTCATTCAAACTAGGAATCCCTTGAACATCAACAACTTGTCCAGTCTTAAAATCATACCAAACTAGCTTCTTCCGTTCAACTTCCAATAAAACCCTATTTCGATCCTCCGAATAACCCAAAGGCCTCAACGATTTCAACGGCAAAATAAAACACGGTTCAATCAAAGTAAACAGCTTACACCAACTATCTCCAGATCCATATTTTCTCATCACCCACACATCAACTTTACTAGCTTGATAATTCACAATCATACAAAGACACCCTCCCAAAACCGCAACATCAATTTCAAAACTTTCACTGTCATCAACTTCCGGAAGAGGAACCTCTTCGAAAACCTCGAGTGTAAGATTAAACCCAACGATTAAATCCGGCTGAAACGGTTCAAGCTTCCGAGTCACAATCCAATGGAGAGAATTCTCAACCAAAACTCCCATGGTTCTCGCACAGCAAAGAGCATAATTCATACTCGGAAGCGCCTTCCACGAATTCGTCTTCGAGCTGAAAAGCCTCACCTGCGAATCGAAAGTTCGTTGTTGCAGATCAACGTAATAAGAGATTCTCACCAGCTTATAATCAGAACCAAACGGATCGTAACCGAATCCGTGTACTCTAGCGGCGAAGAGAGAGGTGTCTGATTCAGAACGGGGAGAGATAGGTAGATAAGGGATGATCCGGTGTTTACGTATGTTAGGGTTCCAGAAAGCGATGTCGTCGGCGATGTTGGAGATGCAGAGGATACCGTTGCAGGATCCGAAGAGAGTGATGCGGTTGCTGTAACACATGAGGGGGTGGTTGAGAGGAGTTAAGGTGGTGAGCGTGGGGAAGTTGAGTTGGTAGAGATCGGAGTTGTGGCGGAGGATGAGGGTGGAGTTGGAGGAGTTGTGGAGGTGGAGGTTGATGAAGTTGTGGCTGTCGATGAGGGAGCGGAGGGATTTAGAGGATAATCGGAAGCGGAGGAGGGGGAGGACGGGGAGTAAGGAGAGGATGTCGGTGAAGAGGTCGGAGGGGATGTTCGCCATTGTTGGGAGAGGGGTTGTTTTTTTTTGGATGGAAATGAAGTGGAATGGATAGGTTAGGTTTGGTTAGGTGGAATGGGGAGAAAGTAATGATGTTGATGGGGGGAGATTGTGTGGCCTAGTGTTTAGGAAAAGGTGGAGGTGGGAAGGTGAGAGGAAATTGCTTGAATTGTTGACTATGCTTTCTTTTCTTCTTTTATACGGCAAAATGGTAATTGATGATGAATGTGGGATGTGTGTGGTTGGAGGAAATGGAAGGCCAGCAATTGCGCAATAGACTTTTTTTTTTTTTAAGTGACAAGTCCTCTTCTCGTGAGCCTTTTTTTTTATGACTTGAGAGAGATGTTTACTTGGGTAAGTGAATGAAGAACCATTGATAAGTTAATGAAGAACCAACGACGACAACCGATTAAAGTCAAAGTTGAAGAGTAATTTTATGATAGGAATCCTAATAAATCGAATCTAATTAAAATCTAAATGGATAGGAATCCTAATAAATGGAATCTAATTAAAATCTAAATTGTACACTTATAATTAAGAAAATTATTATTATATTATTTTGAAAAAATCTATCTTGTCAAACTTAAATGATAAATTATTGGTGATGTGTAATTTGTCGGAGATAAAATATAATATCAATTTTACATTGAAAGATATAAGTGTTATTATTCTACTTTTCTTTTCATTTTTTCCTAGTTTGATGTTATAACTTGATTAGTAATTAATATTATCATATTAGTTCACAAATATTAACTAAGTTAGATTCAAATATCTGATTTTTCTCAACACGTTATCAATAGGGTCGTTTTTATCATAAGTTTGTACTACACTGGATATATATATTATATACTTACCTCTTTAATTTTATTACTATTTTGCCTAAATTATCTCTAGGGTTCTTTAAGTTATTTAATTGTAACAACTTGGTCCTTTATCTTATTTTAGCTACAACTAGGTCCTTTAAGTTACATAATGTCTTCAGCGTTGCCCTTCCTCACAGATATCGTTAAAAAAAGATGATGTATCACTTAAGTTGCTGAGGTGTCCACTACTATGTGCTAACAATGTATATCTTTTATTATTAGAATAGTTTAAACGTTTTAATCAATCCTAAAATAGATTATCACACGCCAATTCCAAATCAGTGGGGAACATTGAGGCAGAAGGTACTTAGAGACGACGACGACACTGAAGGTTACGATAGGGCAACGCTGAGGTACGTTTCACATTTTCTAAAGTAATTGTGGTATTCATTATATGTGTGTCTATTGTTGATAGTAGCAACATTACGGTTTGATGCTTATTAGGTTGTTGGGTCTGTATGTTGCTATTGTTATTAGGTCAAAATGGATATGGATGCATTTTACGTTGATTTCCATCATGGGGGTCTTTTCGGTTGGTGATAAGTATGAAGAAGGGGAAGTGTCAAACTGGAAGTGTGATGGTGATAAATGGAGTTACTTTGAGATTTTGGGGTTATTAACGAGATGAAGTATCGAGGGGTTTTTGAAATTTGATGCGACTTTGCTGGAACAATAAAGGCACTAGAAGATGACTTTGGTGCTATAGAAGCATTGAACTGATCCAAGACTAATGAAAAAATTGATATATACATTGTTCACCCAATTCCAACCTGATATAGAAGTTACCCTACCTGAACCCCAACCTGAAGTAGACTCAAATGAACCAACTAAAGTCCAACCTGATGTAGTGTCAAGTGAACCAACTGAGGCCCAACCTGAAGTAGAGGTAACTAAACCAACTGAGGCCCAACCTAAAATGGTGTCAACTGAACCAACTGAAGCTTAACCTGAAGTGGTGTCTAGTGAACCAAATGAGGCCCAACACAAAATATTTTCAAATGATGCAAATGAACCAATCGAGGCCCAACCTGAAATAGTTTAAAATGAACTAACCGAGACTCAACCTGCAGGTATTATTGAGCAACAACATGATGGTGATGACTGTGAAGGAGTCAGGTTTTATGACTCAAATGATGAGATTTTAAATTATGGATTTGGTTAATTGCTGGCCAAAATGATCAACCTCTTGATGAACTCCTGCCAAATGAAACATCTAAAAAAAGAGGAATAATGGAAGACCAAAGAAAAAAAGGGTGGGAATGGAACTCCAAAAAAGGCATCAGGTAGATCCAAGTCACAGAAGGGAAAAAAGGGATGACCAAATAAAAAAAGGTGGATAAAGGAAGTTCAACTGCAGTTGGTGTTGAAACATCAAGTGAGGAAGATGTTCTGACTTTGGATTTAGACAAAGGAGTAGAGGTAGGAAGGTATGTCGTGGTTTGTCAGATTCTGACTATCAAACTGAAGAGCTAATAAGCGAGGATGACATGAGTAGTGATTATTTAGATGAGGGTGGGAAGGCAAAACATTCATCATTTGTTATGCCTAAGAAGTTTAATGACTATAAGTGGGTATTAGTAAGCTTGTTTTCAAAAAATGAGGAGTTCAAGGAAGCTATTGCAAGTTATGTTGTTCACAATGACATGGATTTAAGATTTATGAAGAATGACAGGACTAGGTGATATGAGTAATGACAAGGCAACATATCCCCAAGCATGGGAAAGGGAAATGAGGGAGATGAGAATGTTTAATGAGGAGGCATACAAACATTTGTTGAAGATTCCTCGTAGATACGAGTAAGTCACAGTTCAAATATAGTACAAAAGTGATGTGTTGGTTTACAATATCTTTGAAACTTTTAATAGTGTTATTATTTGACCAAGACAAAAGTCAATGGTAACAATGTTAGAGGAGATCATAGGGTGCCTCATAGACAAATGGGCCACTAATAGAGCCAAGATTGAAGAGTATAGTGACTCTGTACTTCCAATAATTAAGAAAGTGCTTGAAAGAAGGCAAGAAATCTCAAGATTATTTATAGCAAGGTTATTCAACATTATGATGTTCATCAAAGTAATTCTGAAACACTATTCTCATGTAATTATTATGTTTGTTAGGTTATCAGGCAGCATGATTTATGAAGTGAGGCATACAAGTGTGACTGGGGAGAAATTTACAGTTGATCTCAAGAAGTATGAGTGCTCTTGCAAGAGTTGGATGCTTACTAGGATTTCATGCTACCATGCAATTTCTTGCATCCAAAGTAGATCTGAAGACCCAGTTGAGTACATTTCTTCTTGGTATAGGAAGGAGAATTACCAGGCTTGCTATCAACCATTGATATATCCAGCAAATGGGGAAAACTTGTGGGAATTAACACTATATCCTGACATTCTTCCACCCCCATCCAGAAGGGCACCTGGGTGGCAAAAAAAAGAAACAAAGATGCTGATAAAAAAAAGGAAGGATACAACAACGGTTCTAGAAATGCATTGCCAAATAAATGCTCAGCATGTGGTCTTTCTGGACATAACAAATCATCATGTTCTTCTTCACCAAGACAGTCCAAAACTGCCACCACTGCCCAATCTCAAAGTGCCACAACTGTTCTCACCCAAACTCCCACAAGTGTCCAATCCCAAACTTCCACAACTGTTCAATATCAACCAAGTCAGAGAGTTTAAACTAGACAATACCAAAATTCCACCATCCAAAGCCAACCAACCCAGGGCGTTTAGACAAGGCAATCAACAATGAGTCAATTTGAAGGAGTACAAACATGACATTCAATCACAGTTGCTCAGCTACTTGCCATGAGGAAGGCTAGACAGGGACCAACAACAACATTTCATCCACCAACAAGTCAGAGACCAAATATGCCTTATAAGAGAAAATTCAAATAGGATGTAACCAATGTAGTATGTTTTTTGGATCCTTTATAATGTAATGTTTATGATCTTTTCTAATGTATTTTGGGATCTTTTCTAATGTATTTTAGGATATGTGATAACATTCTTTTGTTTTATGTTATAAAAATGCATTAAATGCTATAACATTTTATTAGATTGTGTAAAAATTATGTTATGACTCTGTAATTTGCTAACATGTTTATGATGTTTTTTGTTTCAAAATAATGTAACAAAACATATCAGTAATGTTTTAAATTGTAACAAACAAATCCTTCAAGCTTTTAAATTGTAACAAACATGTTCTACTTATTTTTAAAATGTAACAACCATGTCCTTCATTATTTAATAATTGTACATAGTAGTAACTTGCAGTATCAAGACTGAAATACATACGCAACACAAATTAAGCAGATCTGATTAATTTCCAATTGTCATCAAATATTACATCAACAGGCCAAAAGTTATGTGTTACAACCATAACATCAACATTAACTAAGATCACCACTTTTTAAACAACATACAAATCAACTCTACAACAATCAAAACTAAATAGATTATAACATAAAATAGCATCTTCAACATCTTCAATATGTTCTTCACCATATCCTTATTGTAGTTGCCAGCCCTTCTAAGCATCTGGATTTCTACATCCTTCTCGTCACATTTGGAATATTTTGAAAATGCAGTGTGTTCTATCTTTGGTTTGCCTTCATCACTGTATTGATTTTCGTACCAGAGAAAAAAGTTGCAACTAGGATTATCATCTTCACTATGTTAACAAAATCATTAACTCTAAACCCAGCTCAGACACAGAAAAATGAAATATCATAGCCAAACTATTTACAACATATGTACCTTAAAGTATCTGCATCCCCAAAATAGATTCCCCAAGTTTCTTCCTTTCTTCTTAACTGATCTTATCGCTGCTTTGGATCCACACAAACATATCAGTTCGATTTCAGATTGGGATACACTCAAAATTAACGAGACTGAGTTCTCAGCTCTGTTAGAACAAGATTTGGTTATGCAATAATACGTAGTTTTGACGATAACAACTAGTATGGTTGTATGAACAATTTGGCATTCTAATGCTTGTTATTTTGAGTATTTAACAAACAGGTTCTAAATCTGATGAAAGGCGCTGCCAAACCATCAGAAGAAACCAAGTACCGCTTCTGCGCTACACAAGCTCTGATGAACAGTAGCAAACCACTTCAAAAGGCTCTGAAGTTGTGACTCTGATACACTATCAAGGAAACCATGTTATGAAAATCTGGAGACAGAAGTTTTGAGGAATAGTTCAGATGCTGAAGACTTATGTTTTTGAAGATGAAGTGTGCTGAAGACTTTGAAGACGAAGTTCTGATGACCCAAGGCTTATTTTCCTTCTTCTAACTCATGCTCATCAGAAGCTTCTGAAGTCCAAGAAGAAAAGAAGATAATGTTAACGTGGTACATGGTACATAGTACAACCTAATGTTTCGCTCCACTACCATGAAAGGACGGACGCGTCGCACGATCTTGTCACCCACGTTGTTTCAAGCTGCTAGCTTTCTGGAAATTCCAGAAATGCCCTCCAACGAATATATTATTTTATTGGCTATAAATAGACTTGAAGACCAAAGGAAAAGTCTGCTAATTCACGTTCTTACAACACTATTCATAAGCTTTCCCTAGTCTATTGGTCTTGAAATACTGTTTACTATCAGCTTGTGTAGAAACAAATCTATTGTAAATAATTTTTTTTCAAACTGTTGTTTAATTGTTCCTTAAGGGACCAGTTGGTCAGAATCCTTGAGAAGTCTAAGATTAGTGTGTCTTAAAGTATGTACGTGAGTCATTTGCAGTTAGCTTGTGCATTGTAATAATCTTGAGATTATTGGATTAAGACCTTGTTTGATAAGGTAAAATCACCTTGGCAGGTGGACTAGATTAACTTGATAATTTTCAAGTGAACTAGTATAAACATACCTTGTTCTTTCCTTCCTGCATATTTATCTTTATTATCAATAATGAAGTTTTAAAGGGGATTTTCTTATAGAAGCATTTAAAAAAAACCAATCCAAACCCCTTTCTTGTGCTTTTCACACATTCAGTTGACATTAGAGCTCCATTTCTAAGTGATATAAGTTTAAATTTTATCAAGCACTTAACAGTGTTCAATACTGATCCAGACTGTGTGATAAACAATGGCTACCGACTCTCACAAAACTGTTGTTATTGATAATAAGGATAGAGATCAATATAGTGCAAAACCTCTCATGTTTGATGGAGAAAAGTTTTACTATTGAAAGGACATAATTGAAACTTACTTTATGGCTTTTGATTTTGATCTATAGGATCTGGTAGTTGATTGCTACTATTATCCAATAGATGATAAAGGTATCAAAATTGCAAGAAGTGCAATGACAGATTCTTAGAAAAAGACTTACAAGAATCACTTCAAAGCTAGATCTATTCTACTAGCTACTATTTCCCACACTTAGTATGAGAAGATCACATATAAAGAGATAGTAAAGTCTATTTTTTATTCTCTTAAGATGACTCATGAAGGCAATGCTCATCTTAATGACATAAAATTTAGTTTTAAAAACGTTCAATTTAAATATTTAAATAGAAAATTTACACACTTACAATAATTCACAAAATTTATTTATCTTTTGAAAAAAAAAAACACATTTCTTTTTTATTTATAAAATGTGGATATGGAAAACATGCTCTTATTTGAAGATTTTACAAAATCATTTACAATCGACCAAAAATTTGACATAAGAGAAATTTTATTTTTATGGGCTTTGAAACATAATGTTGTGATTATTATAAGATCAAATACTCATTTGAAAAGTAGAATGAATGATAAAAAATAGAATTTAAACTACAAAAAAAGTACGCAAATTGTGACATCTAAATCGTGAAATTAGTTTGGTGAGAAACCACTACAAAGTCAAATTCAAGAATAGTTTTTTTCTATGTACAATAGGATTTAGTTCAAGGTATTTTCAAGAAAATATCAAGGGGTGTTATTTAGGATTGAGGTGGAATGTAGCCCAAAATTGAAAGCAATATTAAAATAATTGAATTCTATACACCTATTTTTGTCTCTATACCCCCTCTTCCCAAATATGATGATTTCAAAATTGGTAACATTTTTATCCAAAAATTCACTTTCTTTCAGAAACATACCCCCCTCCCTCGTCACCTCAAAATTTTGGTAAAAAGTAAAAGTTGAAAAATTCCCCAAAATTTTACTTTAATAAATATTTCAGTTTAAATATTTCTTTCAAACTAACAACTATCTAGCTTGAATATTCAAAATATAAGTTGTTGCAACTTCCGGTTCACAACGTTCTCAAAAATTTTAAAAATAAATGAAATATTATTTTGAAAATTCAAAATCAAAATTTTAAATTTTAAAATTTCTTGTTTATATATTCATATAAAAAGTTTACCGGTGTATTATAGTTTTTGAGATTTTTTTTTATAAAAAATCTCACCATTTTCATAGAAAATGTATATATGGAAAACATTGATTTGACAAAATCATTTACAATCGATCAAAATTTGACATAAGAAAAATTTTATTGATATAAACTTGAAAGATTTAAATTTAAGACATAATGTTGATAATTATTACAAGATAAAATGTTAAGATGATAAAGAAAAAAAAAAGAGTTTACACTAAAAAAAATTAGTGAATTGTGACTGTTAAAATATGAACATCAATATAGTCAGTGACTCATATTTTAACTAAATCGAACATTGATCAGAGTTTTAAAATATTGTTTGAAATTATTCTACAAACCCAAATTTAAAGATTAAATAGTTTACTCTATGTACAATATGTTTCCGTCCAAGGTATTTTCAAAAAAATATAAAATGGAGTTATTTAGAAGAACCTATCGGACACATGCATAACCAATAATTTAACCATAACACTCTTAAATCATAAAAATTAAATTTCACAATCAAAATTATATATATATATATATATATATATATATATATATATATATATATATATATATATATATATATATATATATGAGGAGGGATATTCTTACTCCAAGAGTAAGTTATCAAGACTTACTCCTCATCATGACCATTGATTCTTTTCAATCTAATGGTTAAAATTAATAAGTATTATTTTTCTCTCTCCACATTTAATTACTTATTAATTTTAACCATTAGATTGAAAAGAATCAATGGTCATAATGAGGAGTAAGTCTTGATAACTTACTCTTGGAGTAAGAATATCCCTCCTATATATATATATATATATATATATATATATATATATATATATATATATATATATATATATATATATATATATATATATATATATATATATATATATATATATACTTCAAGAGTAAGTGTAGAAAACTTACTCCAAATCTTAATCATTGATTTTTATTAATCTAACGGTTTTAATTGATTATTTAATCTAATTATTTTTAGAAATATTTTTCTTTAATTAAAGCCGTTAGATTAATGAAAATTAATGGTTAAGATTTGGAGTAAGTCTTCAACACTTATTCTTAGAGTAAATATATCCCTCCTCATATATATATATATATATATATATATATATATATATATATATATATATATATATATATATATATATATATATATATATATATATATATATATATATATATATATATATATATATATATATATATATATATATATATATATATATATATATATATATGAGGAGGGTTCAAATTACACCCGAATAGTTACACCACGAGTTACACTCGTTCAATAACTACATCTCGAATTAATATTTTTTAATTTTAACCGTTGGATTGAAACATAATATCATATAGATCATACCTATAAAGTTTGAGCTTAATCTATAATGATTTACTATGTCATTGAATCACATCAAAATTAACGTTATATGAAAGCTCATTTTGACGTTAATCTTTGGATATCTTGATGATATAGTAAATCATTATAGATTAAGCTCAAACTTTATATGTATGATCTATATGCTATTATGTTTCAATCGAACGGTTGAATTTAAAAAATATTTATTCGAGATGTGGTTATTGAACGAGTGTAACTCGTGGTGTAACTCTTCGGGTGTAATTTGATCCCTCCTCTATATATATATATATATATATATATATATATATATATATATATATATATATATATATATAGGGGACGACTCAAGTGAATAGAAAGAGAAACTAATCCAGTCCATTAAAATCAACAAAATCAAAATTTAATGGTCGTGATTCATTGTTCTCATTTCTCATAATAACCAAGTGTTCTCACTTGAGTCGTCCCCATATATATATATATATATATATATATATATATATATATATATACAATTACTAATAAATTGACCAAAGTTATCAATTTGTCCCTTGCACAATTTACATTTACAAAAGAAAAAGGGCATTTTCGTAATCAACTAAATACAACACAAAGTTTTCACCTTTTTTCAACAAGTGTTACATTTCCATTGGTCCAATTTGATTTAGTACACTTTTCTTCCATAACACTTTCACTTTTTCCCAATACGTTTTAGATCTGTAGATTTGTGTAGATTTGTTTTGTGAACCCTAAACTACTCTCTCTAACTCTTTCTCTGCTCATCTTCATCCCATTGCAGATTCGTAGCAAGTCCCTGCCGGAGATTTCAGATCGGTGCACCACCCTTTTTCCGCGCCATCCTTATTCCGTCGAGGGCAAGGTTGTTTGCTTCAGTTGTTTACACACATGTGTTTGCTTCTGTTGTTGTTTATATAGAGAAAAAAACCCATTTTCAACTTTTTACCTTTTCGTTTTCGTAGTTCATATTTCATGTTCTGAAAATTATTTGTATTTCATTTTTCATTTGCCTTTTTTTACCCTTTTGATTTACATTTTTGGTTATGTGTTTGCCGCGGTTGTTGTTTATACTGTGAAACAGCACAGGGAAAACTTTTGGAAATTTGCTATCAGCGTCGTCGATATATGGATTGTTAAGGAGGCAATGGACAGTAACATCTCGAAGCTATTATTTAAGATGCGAAGATTTTTTATTATTCACATGCTTTTTGTCTATTGTTTTCATGTTTATACATATAGTAATTACTAATTTTATCAACAGGGTAACCAAATCCATGTCGTTAGCGTGTATGGAAGCAAACTTTACAAGAGCATCATGTAAAGCCTATGCTAAAAGATCTCCTATTGAAAGTCTGTAACAATAGCCTCAAACTTTTTATCAATTCTAGCACTGTTATCACTGCCATGGACATACCAAAAATTCCACATCACAACTTCAATTTCAAGCCATTTGGAGATTTCTTAAACGAGGATTTTGAAGTCGATCGCTTATATGGTAATTTTTATTGCCCCTTTTACACCAAGTTTTGAGGACCCAAGTTTTTAGAAGAAATTTATAGATAGATATAAAATGTCCAACTTAGTTTAGAATATATTAAAACGTCTTCTCTTTTTAGTAAATGATTTCATTTATATAATGTTTTATCTTTCTTAAGTATAATTTTGATGGTAATAACAGGTCATTTACATATAGGGGCATCAAAGTATTTCAAGATATTACAATATATTGTAGAAATTGTCTGGTTTGAGCGTCGCCCCATCCATATATGAGGTAGGTTTTATATGTGTTTTTGTATAAAAGGAAAAAAACGACAACTCTCCATATATGAGGTAGGTTTCATCTGTGTTTTTTGGCTGAATCCGTTTTTGTGTAGTGCAGGGCAATTGTATGGGCATGTGTGGTATTTGGTTGCAAGGAAATCGATTTGGGAATGGATGGCCTATTCTTAACCGTTTTGGGAACTTGGGAGAGAACATTAATAAGGAAGAAGTGAGGGACCTTTTCACTGGGTATGTGCATCTTATCCTTTCACACAGGCTCTACTGTTAAGTCTATGTAGTATTTTCTATATTGTCTCATGTATGTGATTAATCTGTTGAACTTGGCTTTCTAATGCAGACAATCTGGTTTTAAGCAAATGAATATTTTAAGGCATGAGAGGCATACCGTCTGCTTCATTGAGTTTAAAGTCTGTAAACTTTTGTTCACATTTGTGTTTTTTATTGTCTGAAAAATCATTTTTTGCATTATGTTTCTGTAAACTTTAATACTTGTCTTGTGTTTGCATTCAAACTTTCCTCAGTTTGGTATTCAATAACGTATTGCAGGATGTGAAGCTCTATTTTCTTGATTATTTTTCAACTCATGTTCATTCCATAACTAACCCAGCATCTAGGCGTTTTATGACGACGGAATACATGGGAAGTTTTTGCTTAAATGCTTCGCACTTATTCCTATTCACCATGTATGTTTGCTTTGGTCTTTTAATGTAACCATCACTACAAAAAAAAGCCTCAGTAGTGACGTGAATATCACGCCACTAACCAAAAAATCACATCACAAACCAATATTTGCGAAGTGAAAATTCACGTCGCAGGATGCAAGGTGGCAACTTTTAGTGACGTGATTTTCACTTCACTATTTAGTGAAGTGAAAATCACGTCACAAAATTTGGGTCAGAGATTAATGCATTTTCAGTCAGAGCAGGCGTAGCAGCGTTTGGGTCAGAAAAGCAACTTTAGTTGCGACGTGATTTACATGTCACTACTTAGTGACATGGCAATCACGTCACTAAATTTGCCCAGGAGTCAACTGGAATACGCATTTAATGTCTAATGTTGCGACGTGATTTTCATGTCACTACTTAGTGACATGGAAATCACGTCACTAATTTTTTTTTTTGAAAAAACCAAATATATATATATATATATATATATATATATATATATAATTAAATTAATAAACTAAATATATTAAAATTTATAAATTAATTCAATAAACTAAATATAAATCTAATATTAAAATTAAGAAAGTAAAATTATAAATCTAATATTACTAAATAATGTAATTATAATTTAATTAATAGTTTACACAAATTCAAAATTAAAAGTTATAACAACAAAATAAAAACTAAACTAAATCAACAATCAATCCGGGTCGGGAAACTCATCCTCATTTAGATTTTTCTGATCAGTCGGCGCAGAACTCCCCATATTTTGGTTTCCACCAAAGGATTGCATAAATTGTCGCATTTGTGCCTCCATATCCGATTGTCTTTTCGCCATGACCTCCATTTCCCGCTGATGCTCACTCCGCATTGCCCTCATTTGGGCCTCCATTTGGGCTTTCAGTGCCGCTTCACGTTCCGCCGCCTCACGCCTCACCTCATTTATCGCCAATTGTCTTACAGTGTCTCTCTGTTCATCTGTTAAAGTTACAGGACGTGAACCTCCTTCCCCGTCGAGAACTCTTTGATATAGATCCAACTACGATAATACAAATAATATTCCATACTGCACATATATCCAATCATTCTCTTTTTAGTAACAATAATTAAACATGTACTTATATCAACTATAAGTAAATAATTTTCTACAATAGAAGTAGATAAACAATATATACATTCTACCAATATATACATTCTAACAATATTCTAACAATATTATATACATTCTAACAATATATACATTCTAACAATAATACATATTATATATAATATTTTCGTTTTTATAAAATCTATAATTATAACATTCTAAAAATTATACATACTATACATAATATTACATTCTAAAAAATTAAAAATTATACATATTATACATTCTAAAAATTATAACATACTATAAATTATACATAATCCATACATATTATATAATCTATAACTATAACATTCTAAAAATTATACATACTATACATAATCTATAATTATACATATTATACATACTATACATATTATATAATCACATAAAAATTAACATTCTATAAATAATATACATTCTATATTTTAATCTATATATATACATACTATAAATAATATACATTCTATAAATTAATCTATATATATACATACTATAAATAATATACATTCTAATTATTATAACATTATAATAATTAACATTCTAAAAATTATATATCAAATTAACATTCTAAAAATTATATATACATACTACAAAAATCTCATAAAAAAAATCTCACAAATTAATCTATAACATATATATATATATATATATCAATAATCACATAAAAAAATCTCAAAAATTATATAAATAAAATTGAAAAAAAAAATACCTCAATGAAGTTGAACAATATTGAGTGAGCTCCTCCTTATCCTTGAATCAAAATCAACAATGCTTCACCTACAAATATATATTAAAATCAGATTTTTACAACAACAAAAAAAAAAATTGACAAGAACAAGTGAGGTTTGAATGTTTACCTGGAAATGGGGGGTTGTGATGATGAATTTGAGAATGAAAATGGTGGATTGAGGAGGGAGGATGGTTGATTATGGAGGATAGGAAGAGGGTTTGGGGGAAGAAGGAGAAGAGGAGAAGAGGAAAAGAAAGAAAGAAAGAGGAGAAAAGAGGTTCTGGGAAGAGGAGTTCCAACGAATTGGTATAATGCCTTTAGCGACGTGATTTTCACGTGTCTACGTTGCAAAGTGAAAATCACGTCGCAACTTCTACACAGTAATAAATGTGTCAGTCAACTGCACACATGACTGTACATAAATGCTGGCGTGTTTAACAAAAAAAAGTTGCGACGTGAAATACACGCCGCAACAAAAAAAAATGAAAATTTGAAATTCCCCCCTTTGAATTTCCCCCCTTTGTCAGACTACTTTATCTGCTTTTAATTTTTTTTATTTTATTTAAAGGTTGCGACGTGTTTTTCATTTCGCAACTTTTTTTTAAATATTATTTAAAGACACCCCATGTGCCAACGTTGGTTTTAGTTTTTTAATATAAAAAACTTTTAGTGACGTGATTATCACGTCGCAACTCACTTTTTTGAGCCACGTGATAATCACGTCGCAACATTTGGTGGCTATATCACACTTTTCTTGTAGTGCATGGGTGTCTTTCGTTTGGTTTTTTAATGGGTTTTCTTGAAATTTGTAATTGTTTTCGTACATTTCCCGATCATATAATCTGATATGGATACAACTTCCAAAAGCAAGTATCAATAAATTCAGGGCTCAAGCTTTATATTTGTTTACTGATGATTCTTGCTACCATATCGTATCTCTCAATTTGCATTTATAAAACACTGATCCTTTGTATTTAATTTGGTATAAATTTTGTTGTGATTTCTCCCTTCTGTTGTAAGCAAGGAATTTTTTTGTACTTTTCTTGACTTCTTAGCAGATATTCCAAAAATCTACTTAGGAAAAGAAAAGATGGGAAGCCTACTGCTGTTCCTGGTTCCAACGGAGCCCCAGTAGCAATGACTTATCAGTAGCTTGAAGGGGGTGTACTATGTTCTTTATGCTCCAACCAATCTCTTATCAAGCCTTTACTCATCACTAAGTTATTTTAAGTTGGATTTCTCTGAATGTACACAGGAAAAGCCCATTAATCTTATTTCATTTTTTATAGGGTTAATACCTATTTTCACCCCTGTCATATGGGGTTGGTTTGAAAAACCCCCCTGCCAAAAAAAAAGTTGCAAGAATTCCCCTAACATTTGAAGATTCTCTCGTTTTAAACCTTGTAAAAAATTGTTTTTAAAACCAACCTTGCCATTTGAAGATTCAGTCATTTTAAACCCTATAATCTTGTAGATTATGTCTTTTAAAACCCTCTGAAATATGACGGGAAAGGTTGGTTTTACTAAAAAATAATAATTTACAGGTTTCAAAATGATAGAGTCCTTCAAGTGACAAGGTTGATTTTAAAAACAAAAATTTTACATGGTTTAAAACGAGATAATCTTCAAATGTTAGGGGAATTCTTGCAACTTTTTTTTTGGCAGGGGGATTTTTCAAACCAACCTCATATGGCAGGGGTGAAAATAAGTATTAACCCTTTTTTATATCGCTTTGATCCTATTTTGGTATGTTATGATTATTATAGAATTTGGATATAATCATTGGAACTAAAGAAAATAAGGTTCATTGTTTCTTTTTCTCTTTTGTTTGTGCTGTGAATCATTGTGAAATTTGGATAAGTGTTTTTTGGTTGAACTCAGTATTTCATAAATTAGAGTATTATTCTTGTCCTCTTCTAGCATATAATGAGCTTTTTCTCAAGCATGTGCAGTTTATACGTTTATATATTATTTACATCAACCATAGAGTGTTATGCTATATGCTTTTTGAGCTTTGAGTGTGTTTGTTGTTTATGTGTACAAGTTTCGCTGCAAATAAACAATGAAGCGTATGTTATACTTTTTGGTTTTTGTTTTGGACTACACTAAAAGAAAAAAATCGAGCACTTCCTTTTATTTAATGTTTTTTTTTTACTTCTAAAATATGTACCTTAAACAAATGCTCTTTAGACCAAAAATATGTTATGTTTATTTGGTTGTTATTTAGAACAAAAAATATGTACCTTCAAAACAACTTTTGACTGGAAATGCTGTTAATGTGGAATCATGATGTTAAATTCAACTTTTAAATTTGATCCAATTTTTAAATTTTTAAGTTCCTAAAATTTAATATATATGACTTCTAACTATAGAATGTGATGTTTGAAAATATATAAATACTTAAATACTTATTCAACAGTTACATGAATCCATACTGTACTATTAAACATTCTCTATATAAATGGAGTTCTCTATATAAATGGAGTGGATAAAAATCATATAACCTACTTCATATTGTTGAATTTGTTTATACACAAGACTAAAACATTGAATTTATTTATAAGTTAATAACAAACTAGGTTTTATTTAAATTATTTTAAACGATTGATTAAACCATTATCGGTGAAAAACTTATTCAATTTTGATAATCTATAAAGCAAACACATGTTGAGTTTTTAGGTGTCAACTAACAATGTCATTTATTTACAATTATAATATAGTTGTCATTTTTTGCATTTCAAATAATCTAGAAACTCTAAAAAAGACATAAATATTTGAAATAACATTGATATTTGGCTCTTCGTTAAAAGTATTCATACACTACCTTTTTCAAAGAACAAACTTAAATTACTATACAGAAAAATTCCTATATAGGTAAATAAAAGGTTTTCTGCTATACCTATCAATCACATGGACTTTGTTTCTCTTAGTTCCATCTTAATTTTTATCATATTAGTTTAGTTTCTTTTTAATTCTTTATTCAATTATTTACAATTTTATGGGAGGATAAAATTTGTATTAAATTTTTTATTCTATTTGTATTGGTTATAAATTATAATCATTAGAATATGTATTAACAATCAAAATCGAACAATTTCACCATTTAAAGTTTCAATTCATTATAATTTAGCTATTAAATCTCCACAATACCTTTTTTATTCTAATCACTGAAATTCATTATTTTCACGGGTCATTATCACCACAATACCTTTTTTTAAATGATTAATTTCTATTTTATATATGCAATTTGGTCAAACTTCTTTACTTCACATTTTTCGTATCGTTCAAAAAATACTACATCATAAACAATGCACCCGGGCGATAGCACGGGTCTCTGACTAGTATATATATATATATATATATATATATATATATATATATATATATATATATATATATATATATATATATATATATATATATATATATATATATATATATATATATATATATATATATATATATATATATATTTCAAAAACCAACGTGTTGTCTATAGGATTTGCTGAAAAATATTTGATTTTTATAAATAAGTAGTGTTTTCTATTCAATTTTTGTGTTTTTACTAAAAAATTTACTATTATACGGGATATTTTCACATAAACTATGCATATTTACCGACTTTTTTTAAATTGTGGGTATCAAATTTATTGGGTTATATTGAATTCAGGAATATCCGGTATAATCTAGTTTTTTGGATACATTTTTACCCCATTTTTTTTTAAAAAAAAATTGGTATAGATACTATGAGTTTTTATTGGATTTTTAAAATAGCCGATAAAAATATATACTGCATATCGGATATTTATAAATTGTAGGTAAAAATCCATATAATATTCTAGATATTTTCAAATTGTTGGCAATGTTATAATTTTGGTTATCGAATATTTCAAAAATTCGATATACGTAGGGGTACGACCAAATTTTTAAAATTCGATAGAGCAATGTGTTTTTTTAATATAAAAAATGGGTTTTTTTTTGTGTTTAGTGAGGAGAAAAGGAATAAATGACAAAATTATATCTAAATTGTGCGAGAGACCTATTACAGAGAGCTTTGGTGGATGCGTGAAGACGGAGATAGTCATCTGCAAAATTGAGTAGAGTAGTTCTCACTAATTCTCATTGCATGGAAATCGACCAGAGGTGGTATAGTTGGTCGGTCCAAAGATCATGATGATAAATAAATCTTTAAAACAAAATTCTTAGTGCTAGCACACGAGATAGTCCCAAAAGTGAAAAAGAAACTTCTACCACCAGACTTTAGGTATGAACCCACTCAGAAAATAAAGAAAGAAAAATAGTAAAGTATATGAAAAATGGTTGGATATGTTCAAATAGAGACCTAAAGTTGTTAGGTACAATGTTAATGATGCAAGTTTGAAGGAAGCACCCTATTGATTAAGAGGATCAAACATGTTAAGCTAATGACCTAAAAGAAGTGTTGTATACGAGGCAACCCACAAAATTTTGTGTTTTATTTTATTTGATTATTTTTGTTGGAATAAATAGAAATTTTCCCAAAAATATTTCATTTAAAACCACATCCTACCAAAAGATATGCGAAAATAAATGCTAATCAAGAATGGAGGTAAAGTATAGAAGCAGAGCAACAGAGTCAAGCCATTTTGCACTACCTCTGCCATAAAGCACCTCTCCTTTTTATTTTACTAGTTACATTGGGGACAATATTTAATTCAAGTATATACAGGGGATTATTTATTTTCTTTGTTGTTTGTTTATTTTTGTGTGTTTGTATGTGTTGCCGCTATGAAAATCTACTTATGCTGATGAAGATTTATTTATTTTTTAAATTTAGATCTGATGCATTACGTGAACAATTAGTTAGGGTCAATAAATGCTTAGTTCAAGTATGGAGAATTATTTTTTTTGTGTGTTTGTATGTGCTGCCGCTATGAAAATCTACTAATGTTGATGAAAATTATTTATTTTTTAAAATTTTGATCTCATGCATTATGTGAAAAATTAGTTAGGGGTCAACAAATGTTTAGTTCAAGTATGGGGATTATTTATTTATTTTCTTTATTGTTTGTTTATTTTGCGTGTTTGTATGTGATGCCGCTATGAATATCTACTTATGCTGATGAAAATTTATTTATTTTTAAAATTTTGATCTGAAGAATTATATGAAAAATTAGTTAAGGTCAACAAATATTTAGTTCAAGTATGGGGGATAATTTATTTATTAAATTTTGATCTGATGCATTATGTAAAAAAAATTGATTTTGATTGGAGATTCTGAATATGTCGCCTTGATGATATCGCTCGTGGAGTTCATCTCAAATGTCTTTGGTGGAATCCATCCAAAGAACGCTTTCTGAGATGTCCTTTTAGATCGAATTCGTGATCCAAGCCATCACCATTTTGTTACATCGACTCCAGAGGTTGTAATTAGGGTTTGTGAAATTTGGGCGAATTAAGGTTCCATCTAGGGGTGGCAAACGAATATGCCCGTCCCGTTTAGGCCCGTCCCGCAAAAACTCACAAAAAAATGGGGTGGGCGGGGCGGACATATTTGAGTGTGCGGACCTAAAATCTTACCCCGTTCCGTACAAAAGTGCGGGCGGGGTGGAAAAGGCCTACGGGCACTACCTCTTTTACACCTAAAAAAATATAAAATTGTGTTAATTTAGATGCCCGCAAAAAACAAATAAGGGCGGGGAGGTCACATTAAAGGGAGAGGGCCTAAATCCTTGACTCGCCCCGCACTAAAGTGCGAGCAAAACGGTCATGCCCAATGGGCCGAGCCCGTTTTGCCACCCCTAGTTCTATCTATGAACCCTAATTTGTTCTTCGACATTAGGGCTAATTTGAGGGATCTTGACCATGAGTGAAAATTGGTGTTGTTAAGGGTGGGTCTGACAATCGCTAATCCCGGATTGTCACTGGGATGCATGAAGAACGAATCAAGCATGTCTTCTTGAAAAGAGCGAGACGTGGAGCGGTGTTTGTGGGTGGGCGGTGAATGATTGGTCTGTGGTGAGTTTTCTGGGGAATTTTCCGGTGATGAATGTGTTTTGGTGGATCCTGCCATGGTGTAAAACGATGAATGTTGGAAAGAAAAATTGGGGAAGACGCAGGAGAACAGTAAAGAGAGGAAATACAAGAAGCCAGAATTGATAATCGTGGGAATAAGATGAAAAATGGGTGGAAAAGAAATAGTAGGGTACGTGGTACACACGTGAGTGAGGGGAATGGGTTAGAAAGAATCAGAACAATCTCTTTGCTGCTGATACCATGTTGACAGCTGTCAGCGGGAGAGAGATAGAATTTTCCATGAATAAAAAGTTATTTGACATTTTCTCGATATTGAAAAATAAAATGTAAATTGTGTATTACAGATGCTGAATACATGGGCCTTATATAGGCAAGGTTAAAAAATAAATAAAACACTAAATGAGCTTAACAGTAATGGGCCTATGCATATTAACAATAATCAAATTTTGAAAATTTAATTGGTTATTGTTGGACAATGATTTAACTAGTGTATAATTTTAAATTTTATATACTCTATCTGAAACGTATCACGTATCGTATCTTATAATTTTCAATGATCAATCTATCGCGTTTGTGCTTCATTCGCGTTTGTGCTTCATTGGTATTACTCTATATGAAATATTCCTTATTTATATTTTTTAAATAAAGATGAATTTGTTGAAATTTTGAGAGTCTTTGAGATTTTGCAAAAGCTACAATTTAAAGCTTTTAGAAAATTCCAGTGTTTCAATGTGGAGAAGGGATTGTTCCTCTAGAAGTGCAAATCCAATAGAATTTAAGCCACATAAAATTATCAAAATCAAAGAGAGAGAATATTTTAAAGGTGCAGATTTTCAATGCTCGTGCTCTCTTTCCGGTGAGAGACATAGGTGTTGGAAATTGGAATGCCTGGTACACTACTTTGAGATTCATCAGACTGGGCCATAAGAGCCATATATAACTTGGACTCAAATTGTAGAGCCCAAATTCTAGGTGTAATACAGCCTTTGTTCTATTTAAATCAGAAAATGTGACTACTGGCTTATAAGTATCATTAATTACTAATAAAGACATCACTGGCATTTAAATATATGAGACAATATTATCAATTTGTTATAAGACGTGGACGTGTCTACTTTTAAAATCACATGCCCCATGAATCGATTGTACTACAATTCCACCACAAAGTCTACACATGCAATTATTTCCTTATGATTATCATCAACTAGTAGCAACATAAAAAAATAGTAGAACAAAAGGAGTAGTATAGTATGTCTTTATAAGTGTTTAAAGCCACTTGACGTAGTATTTGACGAGTTAGGCAAATTTAATTAATTTTGGACCTAGTTGGTGGATGGTTTCATTTATTATATGTTATAGCAAACGACTAGATACTCATCACATTTTAATGAAAAGAAAATATACATTTTATAAATAGTTGATTTCATATAATTATTGCATCATTAACTCATTGCTACGACAATTTGAATAGACATAAAAATAGGCATTACAACCTAACCATAACGATTTGTGATTTTCATTCTTTGCATTTTACGTTTAAGCAATTTCCTTTTCCTTGGTTTAACATTTGTACACTTTTAATTTTTACGATTTAATTTCTGCATTATACTTTCTTGCTATTTACCGGTTTGTTATTTTACCTCAATCTTTGTGCATTATTTGTACATCTTTTTCAAACAAAAATTGTCTTATTTTTTATCTAACAGCTTTCATAATTTACCTACATTAAAACCAATTTTAAATAGACTGAAACATGCACTGACATTTTGTTGTGTTCTTAAATTTTTTCAAGTTCACAACATTATTTCATCCCCACTCCATCCCCGAGCCATCAAGTTAGACATCATTCTTAGATTTTATTATTCAAGACCTATTGATGTGTATTTAACATCACAAAAGAAAAGCGGTATACTATTATTAAAAAAAGAAAACGAGGGTTTTTATATATAATAGGAGAAACTAATTTTTCTATAAAGTAGGAAAAGTAACATAAAACAGAGAAAAACTAGGCTAAATTTAACAGCTATTTATGGAATAAAACATATAAAGAGTTAAATTATATATTGATGTCTAAGACACCCCCACAAGCTGGACTACATAGATTTTGAAGGCCAAACTTAGACAGATGGGTTGCAAAGGTTGGGTGGTAGAGAGGTTTTGTCAGAAAATTAGCAATTTGAAGGCGAGTGTGAATGGAAAACAGTTTGACGACGCCGACTTTAATCTTTTCACGAGTGACATGGCATTCAATCTCAATGTGCTTTGATCTTTCATGAAAGGATGGATTATGAGCAATAGATGGCTGAGCTGTTATCAAAGAAAACTAAAGTTGGTTTGTTGAATGAGTGGTTCAAATCTTTGAATAGGTGATGAAGCCATTGGATCTCGCATGCTAAACTTGCCAAAGCACGATATTCTGCCTCAGAGCTGCTCCGAGATACCGTGTGATGTTTCTTCGATTTCTAGGATATAAGAGAGGAGCCTAAGAATACTGCATATCTTGTGATGGATTTGCGCGACAGAGTGCATGTTGCCTAATCGGAATCTGCGAAACGAGATAGAAGTAAGTTAGAATATGTTGAGTAAAATAAACCTACAGCTGGAGCAGTTTTTAAATATTGGAGGACTCAGACAACAACTTTGAAGTGAACAAATTTGGGTTTAGAAACATGTTGACTATGTTGTTGTACCGCAAAGGATATGTTTGGTCTAGTGGTGGCTAAATAAAGGAGCCTTCTAATAAGCCTTATGTATTGGGTTTCATCCTCATAAAGAGGAGAATCGGGACAATTAAGCTTAAGGGAAAGGTCATAGGGAGTTTTAGAGGGCTTGGTTCCAAGCTGCTCGAAATCTTCCAAAAGCTCAAGAGTGTATTTTTTTGGTTAATTAAAATGCCTTTGGAAGATCGGGCTACTTTAATGCCAAGAAAATACCTAAGACTCACTAAATCCTTTATTTTGAAAGAGTCATGAAGAAATTTTTTGACAAAGGAAATTTCAGCAAAATCATTTTAGCCAACACAATATCATCAACATAAATAAGTAAAACAATAAAAGAAGACTGATTTTTTTTAGTAAAGAGATAGTAGGCAACAAGAGAATGTTTGTATCCTATGGAAAGTAAAGAATCAGATAATTTTGCATACCATTGTCTGCTAGCTTGTTTAAGTCCATAGATGGATTTTGAAGCTTGCATACTTTGTTAGTAGTGCAAATAGAAGGAGGTAAAACAAGACCTTTAGGCAAAGTCATGTAGATTTCCTAATGTAAATCATCGTGTAAAAAACGTTATTAACGTCTAATTGTTCTGATAACCAACCTTTGATGGAATTCAGAGCAAGTATAAATCTTATCGTGGTCAACTTGACAACTGGAGAAAAAGTGTCGAAGTAATTTATACCTTCTAGCTAAGTGTAGCCCTTTGCTACAAGGCGGGGTTTGTAGAATTATATGGAACCATGAACATTATACTTGATTTTATAGACCCATTTACAATCAATAGGCTTCTTGTTAAATGGTAAGTCAACAATAATCCATGTGTTTGTGGAGGTTAAAACATTTAGCTCAAGTTTCATAGCTTTGTTCCCGGATTCGGATTGGCAAGCTTGTTTATAGGTTTTGGCTTCAGTAGTTGAGGAAATAGAAAGGCAGAATGTTTTGTATGAGGGGGAGCAATTGTGATAGGTTAAGATGAATGAGATGGTAAAGGGCGTGCCATGAGAAATAGTTTTGGCAGTGTATTCGTGATGAATGAGGTTGCAGTGGTAATCCTTAAGATAACTAGGAGGTATAGTAAGGCAGGTAGATTGTCTTAAAAGGTTGGGAGGAGGTATATGAGGGCTAATATCTGTAAGGTTGTTATGCGTTTGAGTTTGAGGTGTAATTATGGGAGGTAGGGAAGGAGGTAAGCATAAGGTGAGGGTGGTTAGATGAGATATGGAGGAACCAATATAGGTTGTTGGGGAGGTATAAGGTCAAGATCTGGTATAGGTTGAGGAGTAATGAGTTCAGGATGTGAGTGTAAATCATATAGCAAAAAACCTTTGGTGCCATTGCTATAGCAAAGGAAAACAGTTTTATGTGCCCGAGTGTCAAATTTAGTCCTATTGGAAGTGATAGTGGAAGCATAAGCAAGACATCCGAAAGTTCTTAAATGCAGCAAAGTAGGTGCTTTATTGTATAGAAGTTGGAAAGGGGGATTATTTTTCAGTTAAGAGGAAGGAATCCTATTTATTAAGTGAATAGAATGTTAAATAGAAAAATGCCAAAAATATTTTGGGAGGTTTGCTTGAAAGGAAAGAGCACGAACCATATTTAAAATATGTTGTTGGGTGGAGGAACCAATATAGGTTGTTGGGGATGAATTTATATTAAGTTTCCTTTCAACCAAGCCGTTTTGTTGAGGACATTCGGCACAAGATTGTTGGTGCAGAATGCCCTTGATATGAAAAAAATCATGCATCATAAATTCATTCCCATTGTCAGTTCTAATACATTTTAAATAAGTAGAAAACTGATTTTCAATAAAGGAAATAAAAGTGAAAAGGTGTTGTCTTGTTTCACTCTTACGTTTCGTAAGAATAATTCAGGTAAAGCGACTAAAATCGTCAACAAGAGTTAGAAAAAGCGACGACCATCAATAAAAGGGCTTTCACTATGGCACTGTTCTATTATGAAGGAAATAAACTAAAACTTGTTATGTTTTAATTTAAGATGAACATTTTTCACCACGGTTGAGAATAATAACCATAGTCATATCTTATACATGTTGCCACAGTTTCACCTTCCAATTGTGGTAAAATGCTATATTGATTTGTCTATAAAAGCTCAACACAGACGTCATTCACCTTTTTACTAAATTTAACTCATTCCGCATTCAATTTTCATGTTTCATTCTTCAAAAGTTATAGTATTTAGGCTTTGAAAATTCTAATACAATATATTAAAAAATTCAGTTTAAAGATTAATGTTAAATTTCACTTTTATCAAGTAAAAAATATATATGAATCTTAACATTGATCTTTAAGGTTAAACTTATCAAGATAGTAAAAATGAATGAAGATATTGCACATAAAGCATCATTGAGATTGTAAAAACTAAAGTGTATACTCTTTGTGAGATTGTGAAAAGTAAACAGTCTTTGAGATGTTGCTTACAAAAGCGACCATAACATTATACAAATGAACCACATATTTCACCACGGTTGGAAAGCACGAACGTGGTGAAAAGTAGTTTAGTTTTAATATAATATAAAAATTAAGGGGAGATACCCTTTTTGTAAGGAAAAAATTCAAAATTATTAGTGTTGGATTTGAAGCGTGTCACTCCTTATAAAATTTAAGGGGAGATACACTTATTTTAATATAATAAGTGTTTTGATTAATTAACAAAAAATCAAGGCGCCTAAAGATGAGTTATTATCACGGTAGAATAAATAAACGAAGTAGGAAGATGTTACGAAATACATATTTTGTTGTAGTGCAAGTACCTTAGATTGAGATAAAGAGCCATGTGCCTTCCTTCTCATCTCGTCATCAAGAATATCACCCTTATCTGGTTTCAAAGAAACTACACCTCTAGGAGCAAAACTTGTGATATAAACTCGAAATTTCTCCTAAAACTCTAGTAAAGATAACAATAAAAATAGTTCCAAAAGTTTATCATCAAATTTGATATCAATTATTGACATGTGATCAAGGAGCCATTGAAATTCACTCAAGTGATATAAAATAGAAGTCCCCTCCTTATACTTCTAACTTATGAACAAAAACAATTTATTATTCCCTGATTAAGAGACATACAAGGACTCCAACTTCTCCCACAAAATTTTGACATGTGTTTTATTAGAAATATAATAATAAACATTGTTTTTTTTGTTGCATATTTCCGAATAAAAACACTTACTTGTAGATGTTCCAACACTCATTCTTCACCAGACACAAAATTTGGTTTTGTGGAACTAAAAATCGGTAAATGCAGTTTCTTCAAAATTATAATTCTTTCATCTTGTCCTTCCACAAATGGTAATTAGAACCATTCAACAATATCATCTTTATTTTAGTATTTGACTCCATTATTCAAACAAGTAAAATAGCCCATAGCCAAGAGCTCTGATGTCACTCTGATGGAAATAACAATAAATATATGAAGATCGATACACACCGGAAATAAATTTCCCAAAATTTGTAAGAACCTATGAGGATCAACAATAAATATATGGAAACAAATCACACAAATAAAGGCACAAGAGAACACTGATGTTTTAACATGGAAAACCCTCGATGTAAGATAAAGACCAAAGAAATAACTCCATTGTGATCAAATAAGGGTATAGGAGAGTCTCAAAGTGATTCAAAAACTAGTGCTAAAAACATCAAAATCACAAAGCAAACTAACTTTCAAATAAGAAACAAGAAGTTGAAAATACCCGAATCTGTTTATTTTATGTAAAGTCAATATCTCTCAGCTCAGACTTGTTTTTGAAGATCACAACTGTCAAAAGATAGACACATGTGTTACAAACCTGCCTTCCTTGAAGGAGCTTAATTTAATATTTAACGAATTCATAATTGCTGATTTATTAAGTCTGATCGCAGAAAAATAGAAATTGACTTTTCTCCTCTTATTTCTTTTTTGAACTTGATTTTTCTACCTTATTTGTTTTCTCTTTGAACCTAAATTAACTATTTCTATTTAAGATAAATGAAACACAAATGAGTTAACATATTTCGAAGTTTTTCCACGTAGAAAAGAAGTTCAAACCAAGCATAAAGAACTTGTAAAATATTTGATTAGGTTTTAGAAAGAGTCATGGAAATTTGTTTGATGATAGTCTTTAAAAAGCTCTGATAGATAGAACCGCAACCTCTTTTAATTTGTCATGATCCTTGGGCAGGAGGGGATATTGGGTATTCTTTGTGAGTGATTCAATAGGATTTTTAGTCTTGTTAATAATAAAGATGTGTTCATAGCAAAGATGTGTAGTTTGGGGTACGACTAGAATGTGTTTTGTGGTGTTCTAGGCCAAGACCTTTTAATAGGGAAAAGAAGTTACCTTTAAGATTGTTGTTCATAGTTTAAATGAGTTATACTAAATCGAAGTGGTAGAACTCATATAAATAAATTGAGTCAAATAATATGCACTAAAGTTTATTGTTGTCACTTCTATTTCCTTTTACAAATAATGCATGATATTGATGACACACCAATCTGTTGTCATCGATTGAAGTTGGACCACGTAAATGAGAGAGTGAAGGCCAATATTTTAAAGGAAAATGTTACACGACTTTTTATTAAACTGTTTAATATTATCACCTTAACATATAGTCTTTAATCTTTTCATTGCATGTCCCAATTGAATGATTGTACGTCCAACTAACTACTTTCACTTTCACATGGTTCATAAATTGAATGTGTACTAAAAACCTCAGACTTATAATCATAGTCCGTCCATATTCATCATTGTTACAATTACATTATATTTAAATATGTGTTCATAATTATATTTTTGTCAATATTAAAACATGATTAAATATGACATTCAATTGTTTTATTATAGTTAGTCTTGACTAATCTATACATAATATTTAAATATTTAAATGAGTACCGAAAACATATGTGGTCTCACGTTAGGGGCGGCAAAACGTATTTTGCGTTTTTGTAATTTTGGGTTTTGACTTTGGGAAAAAGTATCATAAAATTATTAATAGAGAGTAATCTTTATTCTGTAATCACAGAATTTGCAGTTGCAAGTGAATAAGAGATTTTTCATAGTTTGTGGGCAGATAGAAACTCTGCAGAGAGAATGACGATGACAATGAATCATCTGAATGGATATTTTCCAGCAACTCTTCCAATTTTGAAAGTTGATAACTATGATAATTAGTGCAAGAAGATGAATGTTGTATTTTGTTTTCAAGATCTTTGGGATCTTGTGAAAGAAGGGTTGAAACTGCTTAAAGAAAACGCAACAGAAGAAGATGAGGCTGCACACAAAGAATTGAAGAAAAAGAATTATAAAGCTCTCTTTATAATTCATCAATGTTTGAGTCCTGATAATTTTAAAAAGGTTAGTGATGTAGAATCTGTAAAAGAAGCATGGGAGATTCTTGAAAAGTCTTTTAGAGGTGCAGAAAAGGTGAAAGAGGCGAGGTTACAAACTCACAAAAGAATGTATGAATTGCTTCATAAGGAAGAAAGTGAAAGCATAACTGATTTCTTCACTAGGGTTACGACACTGGTGAATCAAGTCAAGGTATGTGGATAGGTGTTGACATATAGATCAATTGTTGCAAAGATATTGAGATCTTTGGCTCCTAAGTTCAACCACATAGTGGTAGCCATAGAAGAGTCGAAATATTTATTCGAAATTGACAAAGAAAGAGCTTCAAGGGACGCTTGAATCTCATAAATAAAGAGTGACGAAAAGAGCTACATGCAAGTCGAAGAGCTAAGTGGCTTTGCAGGCTCAATCAACAAAATAAAAGAAAGGCAAAGGAAGTTGGAATGGAAATAAAGATGGAGGTGGCTACAACAATTTGACTGGTCGAAATCACCAAGAAAGAAGCTGGTCGAATCAGAGAAAACCATCATACCAAAGCAACCAAAGAGGTGGTGCTGGTGGTCGAAATCCTGAAAAAATTCACATTCATTATTTCAATTGTCAAAAGTATGATCACTACTTTAGTGATTGCCCTGAAAAGCATAAGAATCAAGAAAGTGATGCAAAGTTTGCAAAACATGAAGAAGAAGAGATGTTGCTGATGGTCAAAACAAGAGATGATGAAAGATTCAAGGATCAATGATACTTGGCCTCAGGATTCTCATCACACATGTCTGGAAGGAAATATTGATTTGTCAACATAAAATCCTCTATGAAGAACGCGGTGAAATTTGCAAATGATAATACTCTAGCAGCTGAAGGTATTGGTGATGTTCTGATTATGAGGAAAGATGGAAAGAGGTCAGTAATTTCCAATGTGTTATGCATATCAGGCATGAAGAGCAGTTTTCTCAGTATAAGGCAGTTGGTCAAAATGAACTACAAAGTGTCGATTGAAGACAAGATAATGAGAGTTGTCAACTGAAGTGGAAAGTTAATCTTGAAGGCTCCCATTTCTCAAGATTGAACTTAATGTGATGAAGCACAAGTGCCTTGCAACAGCAGCTAGCAGAGATGAATGGATATGCCAATATCAACTAAGCCATCTCAACTTCAATGACATTAGAGAGTTGAAAAGAAGAAATATGGCTTCAGGATTACCAAAAATCGACATTCAAGAACAACTTCAACAAGGATGCAAGAAGCAAGTCGAAGGCAATCCTTGAAGTCATATACTCTGATGTATGTGGTCCATTCCAGGTGGATTCAAATGGAGGTAAGAAATAATTTGTTACATTCATAGATGATTTCAGTCGAAAACTATAGACTTACCTGATCAAGAAGAAAAGTAAAGTGATCGAGGTATTTTCCAAGTTTAAATCTATGGTCGAAAAGAAAAGTGGTCGAAAGCCTAAGATTCTGAGGACTAATGGTGGGGGAGAATATGTGTCGAAAGACTTCGACATGTGAGGTAAGAAAGACGGGATTATACATGAGGTAGTGCCACTCTATACTCCACAACAAAATGGAACTGCAGAAAGGAAGAATCAAACCATCATGAATATGGTGAGAAGTGTGTTGAAAAGCAAGCATTTACCTAAAGAGTTTTGGGGGGTGAAGTTGTGTCGGCGGCAACATACATATTAAACAGATGTCCGACGAAGAAGCTAGAAGGAATTACACTAGAAGAATGTTGGTCTGGTGTGAAGCCTAGCTTGAGTCATCTTGAGGTATTTGGATCTATAGCACATAGACATGTTCCAGATCAGTTGAGAAGAAAACTTGATGACAAGTCGAGTCAGATGATCCTGATAGGATATCATTCGAATAAAGGATACAATTTATTTGACCCAATGAACAAACAAGTAGTGATCAGCAGGGACGTGATCATAGATGAGCTTAAAGAATGGGATTGGAATGAGAATGTCAAGAAGGATTCAGTGAGAATATTATGTGAAGAACCAGCCACTGAAGTCAAAAGAGAAAAAGTTCGACAAGAATAAGTTTGAGGTGATGCAAGCCCAAGCGGACCTCAGAGAACAAGACACATGTCTGAAAGGTTGCAAGAATGTGTGATTACGTTAGATGATGTGGTCTATGATGACGGTGAACTGGTACACTATGTTTTTCTACACAGATGTTGAACCTACCAATGCAGCTGAGGCATTGAAGGATTTGAAGTGGATGAAAGCAATGAATGAAGAACTGAAGTCCATCGAAGACAACAACACTTGGCCACTTGTCGAATTGCCTCAAGGAAAGAAGGCAATTGATGTGAAATGGGTATACGAGGTGAATTGTAATCCTAAAAGGGAAGTGATTCGACATAAGGCAAGGCTTGTGGGGAAAATATTTCTTAGAAGGAAGGAATCGACTTCGATGAAGTTTTTGCACTTGTTGCTAGGATTGAAACAATTAGGTTGGTTGTTGGTCTGGCGAACATGAACAATTGGCACATGTGTCAGATGGATGTTAAATGTGCATTCTTGAATTGACCCTTAGACGAAAAAGTTTATGTTGCACAACCAGTTGGGTTTGTGAAACATGGCAAAGAGAGAAAGGTGTATAGGTTGTATAAATCCCTGCATGGGCTTAAACAAGCTCCAAGAGCTTGGAATAAGAAGATTTAGAGTTTTCTAAGGGAGAAATAATTTGTGAAGTGCACAACTAAATATGGAGTATATGTAAGAAGAAGCAAGAGAGAATTGCTTATACCATGTTTCTATGTCGATGACTTGTTAATAATTGGCAGCTGCAAGAAAGAGATCAAAGACTTCAAAGGTGATCTCAGCAAGGAATTTGAAATTTATGATTTGGGAGAAATTTCATATTTTCTTGGCATCAAATTCAACAAGAGTAGTAGAGGCTTGATAATGCATCAAAGAAGATATGCAAGTGAAATTCTCAAGAGATTTGAGATGGAAAAATGCAACTCGACTTTGACACCTGCATAATTAAGACTGCAAATATCGAAAGAATCAGATGAAGATAATGTCAACTCACCCCAATACAGAAGACTTATTAGGTCATTAAGGTACTTTATCACACAAGGCCTGACTTAGCATACAGTGTGGGTATGGTGAATAAAATCATTCAGAAGCTAAGGGTATCACATTTAGTAGTGACGAATATGATACTAAGGTATCTGAAAGCAATTCTCAACTACGACATTTTGTTTCCTGCAGCTGATAAGGGAAAATAATGCAAGTTAGTGGGTTCCACCGACTCAAGTTGGTGTAGTGATGCTGAGGATAAAAAATCCACAACTGCTTAAGTGTTAATGCTAGGTGGAGCACCAGTTGATTGGAGTTCGAGAAAAGAACCAGTAGTGGCACTATCGTTGTGTGAAGTAGAGTACATAGATGCTTCTTTTGTGCATGTCAAGCAACATGGTGAATCTGGTCGAAGGGATTATAACAGAAGATCATAAAGCAATTACCATGAAGATCGACAACATGTCAACTATCAATCTGGTGAAAAACCCGATAGCACTTGACAGAAGCAAGCACATCAAAATGAGGTTCCACTATCTTCGAGAGAAGGTAGCTAAAGGGAAGATGAATTTGGAACACTGCAGAACTGAGAATCAGATTGCAGACATCATGACGAAAGGAGTGCATGTTGAAATATTCAAAAGACTAAGAGCTATGATGAATGTAGATAGCTTAAACAAAATGAATTAGGTGGTGTGTTAAATTGTATTCTTTGCGTCGAAGCAGGTTGCTCAATTGAAGGAAGGTTGTGTCAAAATAGTCTAGCCTGGTGTGTGTCGAAATGTCGAAGGAGTTGTCGCGACAAGTATTTTGACTTAGGCCTAATTTTGTAGTGTTAGCAAAATTAGGTATTTTGCACTTTTGTAGTTTTGAGCTTTGGCTTAGGGAGAAAGCAACATAAAACTATAAATAGAGGGAGCAACCCCTATTTTGTAACAAGTTGGGCATTTACAGAATTTGCAGTTGCAAGTGAATAAGAGGTTTTTCACAGTTTGTGGGCAGAGAGAAACTCTGCGCAGAAAATCATCATTTTATTTCTTTTATATTTTCGTAAACCCTAATCCTTTGCTTCTCCAATTTTCTTTCTTGTTCCCTTCATTGTCATTGTATAATGATAAAGAATTACTCAAAACTTTGAGTTTAATTCCAACAAGTTAAAATCAATTTGTTATAATACCTATTCATTTGTTATTTCCTTGCAGAAATATGTCCTCTGCAATGTGGTGTGCATGTAAAGGACAATTAATATTTAATATATATATATATATATATATATATATATATATATATATATATATATATATATATATATATATATATATATTAAAACTAAGTTAAAACGTTAGTTTTACGATTTCAATTTTGTATTTTTAATGTGAACAAATTAAATTGAGATAAGTTGGTTCAATTGTAATTGACGCTGGACACGGTAGGGAGGACTATGGTTCGATCCCCGCAACTGTGATTGGGAGGAGGCTGAAACCACTTGATGGCAGACTTGACCCTCGAATCGGACAACTGCAATCAGAATGAGACTGAAATCACTTAATGTCAGAACTGACTCCGAAGCGGGGTCAGATAGTGGCTTTAAAAATAAATCTACACTATTTATAGTAAATTGCATAAGATTTAATTTGGAGTAACAAGACTTTTTTGAAGTAAAATAAAAGAGATTTAAATTATTATCTTTTTAAATTTAAAAAATAATATTTTCTTGAATAAATATATTTTATAATAAAAATTATCCATTAAATTTAAAATAAAATATAAAGATAATCTATTAGATTTTTAAAATATGTGGGATGGATTGAATTCATCTATGTGTCTAAATAGATGGATTGAATCAAATGCATTAACTAATATTTTATATAATAGATAAATTGAATAGATTTTAGTGGATGAATTGGATAAATATTATGTTCATGGATTTTATTGCCACCCCTATGTGACATAGAAAATAAAAAATGTCAAATGTAAATTGTTTAATCAATAACTCTTAATCTCATCCAATAATATATAATTTTTATTAATTTTTAAAATAGATTTATTTAAATGATATACACCTACACGTTTTTTTACTGATAAATTTCCTTTTCATATGAACAATTTGGAAATTTGACATATTATACCTAATATATAATATAATAATAAAGGAAAACCAAATAATTCATGAATAAAAGCCCCACATCTCCCAAACAAACTTGTCCTTTCCAACCATAGCCACCATTGATTTCTCCAAACATGTCTGAAGAACAAACTCCATCATCACCCATTCTCAAAGCACCACTTCTACCTCTTCATCATGAACCAATCCATCAACCACAAAACAACTCCTTCACAATCACATCATCAATTTTCAACCTTAAAAACTTTTACATAATCTTAGGACCTTTATTGTCCTTACTTATTTGTCTCCTAGTGAAGCTTGATGCTCCTGCCACAAGCACAAAGATGCTTGGTGTGATTGCTTGGGTTTTCACTTGGTGGATCACTGAGGCTGTTCCACTTCCTGTTACTTCCATGTGTCCTTTGTTCTTGTTTCCTCTCTTTGGAATCTCTTCAGCTGATACTGTTGCTCATTCTTATATGGATGATGTGATCACTCTTGTTTTGGGAAGTTTCATTCTTGCTCTTGCTGTGGAAAGATATAATGTTCATAGAAGATTGGCTTTGAATGTGAGTAATAATTTTTAATTCCATATAGTTGAAAATTAGTTGTTTATTATGTATATGATTGAGTGATTTAGAAATTGTTTTCTTGATTTAATTTATTTATGATGATTTGGTCGGTTTTGTTTTATGTTTTTGTCTTGAAATCTTTGTGGAAATGTTTCATTGAAGATATGATTGATCAATGTTGTTGGCTGATAAAAATATAATTGAAAGATGGACTTTTCTCATTGATGACAGATAATTTTTTATTTTTATTCTCTTGAATTTTTTTTTTTTATCATACTCATTAATGTTGATTTAGATTGTTAGGTGGCAGAAAAATGGTGGAGTATGTTTTAGTAATATTTTATAGTATTTAATTATATGGCCAACTTGGCATGCCATGATTGACATTGAAAAACTAGCACGTGGCACCTAGGGGGCGAAGTGACATGTCCCCTCTACTCATTAAAATTAGGATTGACAAACTGGTCATGCCCATTTTGCAAAAGAATGCAAAATAATGGAGCACTCCAGTAATTAATTAAAGAGTTAAATAAGTTTTTGGTTCCTATAAATATCGCAGTTTCATTTTTAGTCCCTTCATTTCTTTAGGCAATAGTTTTTACAAATAAGCCGTTGCTAAAATCAGCTAAAACCGTTGTCAAAACACAGGAGAGACTAAAAATGAAACTGCAATATTTATAGGGATTAAAAACTTATTTAACTCTTAATTAAAAGTGTTAGTCTAAAATCTTTGTTTCTTGTAAATAAATGTTGTGGATCACACTTAGTTATAGGTGCATGTCTAAAATTTTGTTTCGTCGAGCTGAAAAATGAAATTTTGTTTCGTCCGGCTGAAAAATGAAAATGGTACAAGACGGGGAGGACATGTAGGACTTGAATCCTAAAAGCTAAAAATTGCAAGAACTCTTGCATGTTCATTCGTCTTTGCAGAAGGCTGTAAAAAAATGAGGTTCAGCGAAATAGGTATATTAAAGGGCGCAAAACTAAAGTTTTTGTCAGATCCCAAAAAAATGCAGGTCAAACATAAATGTTTTGCGGGTCGAATTTGTTTTACAACCCTAATTTAAGTTCGAATTACCAAAATATGAAGAGAAAAAAAAGCAAGACATTTTAAATAACATGTGCCCATATGTATTGTTCTCATATATCTTAAAAGTTTCATATTATTTAAGAATCAAGATCAATAGTAGTTTATATAAAATACCCATACTCTTATCCAATTAGACGTCTTTTTCAAAGAAAAAGGTTATAGCTAATTCTCAAAGGCCTCTTCAATAATTTAATTCTCACATTCCCTATTTTTATTTTTGTTATGCAATTTGATTAATTTGACGACTTGCTACATAATTTTGCTAAATTTTATATTGTGACATGTTGTAATCCTTATTTAACAGGTAACCTTGATATTTTGTGGCGATCCATTAAATCCAGCAATGTTACTATTAGGTCTATGTGCAACCACATTCTTCGTCAGCATGTGGTTGCACAACGTAGCAGCAGCAGTAATGATGATGCCAGTGGCAACCGGAATCTTACACCGACTACCACCGGCACACGAGCAATCTGAATTAATGAACAAGTTCAGTAGAGCAGTGATTTTAACAGTGGTTTACGCTACACCAATTGGCGGCATAAGCACATTAACAGGAACAGGTGTGAACTTGATCATAATTGGAATGTGGAAGAGTCTTGTTCCAGAAGCAAAACCAATAAGCTTCAACAGTTGGTTCTTCTTTGGGTTCCCTGTGGCTGTTTTTTTGCTTATTTGCTTTTGGATTATACTTTGTTTGCTGTATGTTCGAAAAGGGTCCAGTAGGGTTTTGTCTGATTATTTGGATAGAGCACATTTGAAGAGGGATCTTGAAGCTCTTGGTAAGTTTTTCTACTCAACATTTGAAAATTTTGATTATATTTTTAAAAATGTTTTGATAATTTTTTATCCATGCATTTGATGATACATGCATTAAATTTTGATAAAATATAATTACAATTCACATAGACAAAACCGCATGTTAAACGAGTTTGTCACGTGAATATCTTAGTTGTCACGTTATTAAATAAAAAATATATTAAGGTTTTAGTAATGGGTTGGCAAGAGAAAGAAAGAAAACATAGGAAATTTTTCAAAAGGAAACTATAAAAAATGGCTTTTCCTACCATGTTGCTTCCTCCCTTACTGCTTCATTGTCGTTTTGGTTAATTACTTTTATTTTACTTTTGGTTATTTGTTACACCAAATTAACAAGATTGTTTAAAAATATACCAACACGTCTTTAAGTTTACTTTAAAAACAGATTATTTTTTAAAGAACATTAAAAATAAAAAACGAATAAAAAATATTTGGGAAACTAAACCAAAATTTAAGTAGGAGTTAACAAAAAAACAACACAACTGCTTTATTAATAACATTTACCTATAAATCATTAAAAAAACCACATGAAAGGAAAAATAGTGTAGCCCTCCTAAAATATACTTAACAGAATTTATATTTAGGAAAATAATATCTATTTTTAGAAAAAAAATATTATAAATATTAGAAGAGATAATAAAAGTCATCTTTCTAGTAATTCAATAAATATTAACAATATTATTGGTATATTGATTTCTTTCATGATAAATTTGAATAATAAAGTTCATCTTTTTAGTAAGGTAAATAAAATTTAGCTATTTAATTCTTAAGTGCAACGAAAGTATGGAAGAAATTTTACTATCAAAATTAATCCCCATAGTCAATCTCTAATCATAGCAAATGCAAACCTCCTAAATAAGCAATTTTATTGGTTATGATCACATAAAAAATATAAGTAATGCATAAATGCTTAACAAATCGACCAAGAGTGACTACACGCAGCCACCCCTAGGAAATTAAGAGCAGCACCATCAATATTACAGACACACCGTCTCAAATTTTTGAAGTACTATGTAGGTTAGTCATAGTTTAACCCTAACAAAATAATTAGAGGTCCTATTTAACCATAGTGACAAAGATTTATGAGGCCTTATTTAGTTACAGTATAACCGTCAAAATTTTAAGACCCTGTGCGATAGTCCGCCTTGCACGTCTTCAAAGACGGTGCTGAATACACATAATCCAATAGATTTTAGAAGGATGTCAATATACTTCCTCACCTTCACAGAAAAGATTTTTAGGAACCAAAATTTTCTATAATAGAACCAAACAAAAAACCAGGAAGTAAGAATAGACCAGTGGTAATACTAGTTAAGAAATTATTCACAAAAAAGAGGGTGGCATAATAAAGATGATATCAATCTATCTGTATTATTCCTTTTACAAATAGTAACGAACGTAATTGATTGATCACTTTTCTATATCACGTTTTTCACGCTGACTGCGATGTCTCAAAATTTCAACATTATTTAAAATATATATATATATATATATATATATATATATATATATATATATATATATATATATATATATATATATATATATATATATATATATATATATATATATATATATATATATATATATCATTTTCTCTGACATCCTAAAAATGTTCATTAATTTCTTTTATATAGTTTTCATTTTTTGAAATAAAATGACAAAATATTTCTATTTGCTCCTAAAGTGAATGTAGCTGTAACTCACTATGTTCCTGATTTTTGCAGGTCCCATGAGTTTTGCTGAAAAGATGGTGTTATGTGTTTTTGGGGTATGTCTAACTAGAAATTTTAACTATTTAACTTAGATATTAATTGATTAATTAAATCATTGGAATGTGGTTTTCGAATTGATTTGATTTTCAAATTGATATTCAAACACACACGCAATAATTTAATTGTTGTGATCGGATCATAATTATAAAGTAATTTAATTTGTTTTACGAGGATTTAATTTCGTAATGTGGTTAATAATATAGTTATTAATAATATTGTGGATGACAAGAAGAATCTCAGATGACTTACCTGGATGGGGAGTTTTGTTCCATGGTCTTGTTGGTGATGGAAGCATAAGTGTAAGTATCTCAAAATTTTCTTAATGTTATGTTTGGATATCAAATAAACTCAGTAGAATGGATCAGAGCAAAATGAAGATTCTATTTCATTGTTCGAAAATTTTAAGATGAAACGAGACAAATTCTTCATTCCACGTAGGGAAGAAATATGGTGGTAAATGATGGAATAGAATATAATACTATTTCATTTCATCTCATACCGCTCCTCTGCATCTGATTCTATCAATCTAAACAAAGTCTAAAAAACGTGTCTGAACTTTGGACCAAAATTTCTAGTCATAAATATGAAAATTTCTTGCAATGCAGGTTTTGGCAGCAGTGTTACTATTCATAATCCCAAACATGAAGCAAAGTGGAGAAAAACTAATGAACTGGAATGAATGCAAAAAGTTACCATGGAACCTAATCTTGTTACTAGGAGCTGGCTTCGCAATTGCCGACGGAGTAGAATCTAGTGGTTTAGCAGATGTAATGTCAAAAGCCTTAGAATTCTTAAAACATGTTCCATACTTAGCAATTGTTCCTACTGTTACTTTACTATGTAGCATTATCACTGAATTCATCACTTCCAATGATGCCACAGCCACACTTCTTGTTCCACTTTTGTATAATATAGCTAGAACAATGCATGTTCATCCACTTCTTCTTATGATCCCTGGTGGTATAGCAACTGAATTTGCTTTCTGGCTTCCTACTTCAACACCTTCGAATGTGGTTGGATTTGCTACTGGACATATTGAAATTAAAGACATGCTTAAAGTTGGTTTGCCTCTTAAGGTTGCTGGAATTTCGGTTCTGTCTCTTCTCATGCCGACGCTTGGTGAGTTGTTATTGTCTTTGTTCTTATTTAAGTAGAATCGATACCTTTTATCAGACAACCAGACACGATACTGACATATGTGATTATGTTTAATTAATTTTTTTTAGTTATTATTAGGATCAGTGTGTCAATGTCGTATTAATGTCTCTATAAAAGTTGCGTTAATTGGAAAAGAATTCTAATGTCTAAGGTTTCGTTTTGCAGGATCTATTGTTTATGGAACAAATTATGGTGCTTAATAGGTGACAGATGCAAATTCTCATTGGTTCCCACATAGTTTTCATTTTCCAAGTTATACTTTGGTATATGATTTTGAGTGAATGCCTCTATATATTTTGAATATGTGTTGAGTTCTAAATTATATTCAAGTTTGTTGAAATCTTGTATATTCTTCAAATTGTTATATATATATATTTTTTATAAACAGATAGATTATAGTTATTTTGGTAGGTTGAAGTGAAGGCCTCAATTTTATGATCCACATCTCTACACTTGTAGCTACTTGCCTAGTTGACAGTGTAAGTGTTTGATTGCATCTCTAGACACCTTTGTTTATTGAAGAATGAGTTTGAGAGATAAAAAAATTGGTTAAAAGAAATTTAATAAAAATGTTTTGAAGAAGAGAAAAAAAAAGAAGAAGAAGCAAAGATGTTAAAAATAAATGAGATAAGGAATAAGAAAGATCACAGCAATGTTTATTATAGTTCGGTCTAAAACTAAAGAATATACATCTAGTCCTTAAAAAAACACACTGAAACTTTAGAAAATTTCTTTAGCCACCTCCTTATGGGGTCACCCCCAGCGAAAAACCAAAACTACCCCTGCTTCGGAAATAAACTTCCGAAGCGCTTTTTTTTTTGAATTTTTTTTGTCTTCGGAAATGAACCTCCGAAAATGTCAAAACCGTTAATATTTTCGGAAGTTCATTTCCGAAAATATTTCTGCATATACAAATTTCCCTCCTTCACTATTTCATCATTTTTCTCCAACACTTTTCCAAACCCTCTCCAAAACCCAATCAATCTCCATCCATTTTTCGTCCTAAAATCAAGTTTCAAACCGTTGATCACGTTAAAGGGAGCATAGAAAGCTACAATTTCAGGTAAACATCACTTATTTCATTCCCTATTTCACTACATTGATTCAACAAAATTCTGCTGAACACTGATATAATTCGGAAGTTCATTTCCGAAATATGTTACCTAACATATTTCGGAAATGAACTTCCGAAAATAGGCCTGGCAGTAAAAAAAAACAGTTTTGGCCAACTTTTGATAATTTATTCATTTGTTAGGTATGGTGCATCCGGACAACATTGTGCAAGACGATGGAGTATTAGTTCCAGAAATTGTCAACGATAATAACGATCCGGTTATTGACGTTACTCCTATGATCAATGCGGTCGATGTTCAGCAACATTTTACAATTGATCGGAGCTTCGGCGGTCGCGAACAATTGCTTGATTGGGTTCGGAAGGAAGCTAACAAAAATGGATTTGCAATTGTTATTTTAAGGTTGGACAACGGAAATAGTAGGCGGAAAGCTTTCGTTGTTTTGAATTGCGAACAGGGTAGTAGTTATGTACAATCAAACCGGGTGCTAAAACACGAGGACACGGGGTCGAGAAAGTGCGGGTGTCCCTTTAAGTTGCGTGCTACTCGGAGGGTTGATGATTTGTGGCGGTTAACCGTAATTTGTGGAATTCATAATCATGCCTTGGATGTCAAGTTACACGGACATCCAATGGCGTGTCGTTTGTCCCGCGAAGAGAGGAATGTGATATCGGACTTAACGATAGTCAAAGTGGCGCCTCGCAACATACTTGCCGATATGAAGCGTAAGAAACCGGATAGCGTTTCAAATATCAAGCAAGTTTACAATGAACGGCACAATCTCAAAGTGTTGAATATGGGTCCTCGGTCGAAAATGCAACAACTTTTGAAACTACTAGGCGATAACAAATATGTTTCAAGCTTCCGAACCTCCGAGGACAAAGTTACGGTGCGTGATATTTTTTGGACTCATCCCGAAAGTATCAAATTATTCAACACATTTCCAACCGTTCTTGTGATGGATTCGACGTACAAGACCAACAAGTATAGGCTTCCGCTTCTAGAGATAGTCGGTGTTACCTCGACGGACAAGACTTATTCGGTGGGGTTTGCTTTTTTGGAGTGTGAAAAAGAAGACAACTTTACGTGGGCCTTGGGAATTTGCAAGTCTTTGTTAGTTGATCAAGCGGTTATGCCAAACGTCATTGTCACCGACCGGGACAATGCTTTGATGAATGCGGTCGATACCGTCTTCCCGACATCTACCGCTTTACTTTGCCGGTATCACATAACTTGCAACGTGAGAAGCAAGTTGAAACCCGCGGTTGGGACAAAAGATAGGGCGGATGAAAACGGTAAAGTTGTTAAAGCCGGTGTTGTGGTTGATAGGATAATGGCGGCATGGAGGGAAATTTTGGATGCCTACTCCGAAGATGTGTATACCGAGAAATTGGTACACTTTAGGTCATTGTGTGGTTCCCTTAAGACTTTTTGTCATTATGTCGAATCCACCATTCTTGACAAAGTTAGAGAAAAAGTCGTGTGCGCTTGGACAAATCGAGTTAGACATCTTGGTTGCACCACGACTAACCGAGTTGAATCCGCACATGCGGTCTTCAAAAGGTGGTTGGGTGATAGCAAGGGAGATTTGTGTCGGGGATGGGACACCGTGAACCAAATGCTTGAAAATCAACACAATGAAATTCAAACATCGTTCGGTCGGAGCAAGACGGTTATGGAACACCGGTTTAAAGGGCAAATTCTATTCTCCCAATTGATTTACAACATATCTCGAACGGGTTTGAATTTTTTGTTTCATGAAGCTAAGCGGTCGGAGACGACGGGGCCGGATAGTTCATTATGTGGGTGCACGATTAGAAAGACATACGACCTACCATGTGCTTGTATACTTGCAAAAAAAAAAGAATTTGAATTCACCCATACGCATGGATGAGGTAGCCGACCATTGGAAGAAACTTCGTTTTGATGATTTTGACCCGCCGAAAGAAAATGACTCCAAAATCACCATCTCCGACGAGTTGGAAGTGATATTGGAGAAGTTTGCTAAAGTGGACGACACAACAAAAATGCATATAAAAGAACAATTGCGAAAGATCGCATTTCCGGAGACCACCGATTTGAAACCGCCATCTCAACCGGTTAAGACTAAGGTGCACCGAAAAAGTCCAAAATTACACAAGATGACACATCAACAAAACGATCTCCTTCCTACTTTGAACATGTTGATGCATCGTTACCGGAAATTCATGAGACACCTAAGTCCAAGTGTAGTGGTAACAAAGGTGCCCGTATTTCGAAGCCACCTCGCACACCGCCGATAAAAAAATACCCATTGTCTACATTGATGAGATGCCACTTTTTATGCACAAATATATCGATAACATCGTTGATGTTGGAGGAGACGGCAATTGTGGATATCGGGCCGTTGCGGGTTTGCTCGGTAAAGGGGAAAATAATCACACTTTAGTCCGACGGGAACTTCTTGCAGAGTTGACTTCGTATCGGGACATCTACGACCGACTATATGAAAATCAAGAAAAGTTTGCAAAAATTCATGATTCACTTGTTCCACCATTTATCGGTATCGCTCCGGTCTCGAAGTGGATGTCATTCCCCGATATGGGTCATCTCATAGCAAGTGCATATGATATTGTATGCGTCGATTTGACGAGGTTTGGACTATGTGAGACTTTCTTTCCACTTCATAGTCGACCGCCATTGGACTCGTCGGGCCGAATCATATGCATCGGGTATCTACGATCGCGGCACTTCGTCCAAGTGTTTTTGAAACCGGGGTGTCCTATACCGGCTACTTGTTGTCAATGGACCGCACATCGTTCAAATGAGGCGGAGACTTGGCCGGATCCTTTTGTTTCAAGAATGGCGGAGTTTGAAGAAATGATGAGCCAAGAGCGCGAGCAAAATAGAGAGCGGTCGAAGAATGAGCCTATTTTGGACTTAGGATCCACCGATTGGTTCGGTGAATTTTAGTTTGTTCCGGATCGTTTTTTGTATGTATTGTTGTTTATCATGTAAAATCGGACTGATTCAATACATTTATAATATAATTATGTTTTATGACTTGCTTGTCTAATTTATGGTTAATGTCAATTTCATATGTTCAATTTAGACAACACACTAAGCAATCAACAAAATGCAAAATTTATGTCTGTTTCTGCATAATTCGGAAATGAACTTCCGAAATATGCTAGTCTGCCTCCTATTTTCGGAAGTTCATTTCCGAAATGTCCCCTGAGGCAGGATAAGGTTTGTTAGGCTTTCAATGCTCCAATAAGTCTATAAATACACACTCTTCTTCATCCTCTCCACACCACAAAACACAAATGACACAAACCTACCCCCACCTAGCATTCGTCTACTTTGAAACCGGCTACCCGATGCCGTTCCAATTTCGCTTCTCGCGCGACACGTCGTTTGCGGAGTTGATACCGTCGCTCAACACGCTTTTGCACTATCCCGAGAATCGAAAGGTTGTCAAGCTCGAGTACCGCTCGCCATCGCTTAACGACGAGGGAGGCATTAAGTTCACACCTTTTGAGATCAAGAACGACGAAGATTTGGCGGTTTTGTGGACAACGTTCGACCGATTTTCTTCGAAAGGCCCGATCGAGTTGGACGCGAAACTTCAAAGATCGGCGGACGATGTTATCAAAATGTTGACTCATCCCCACCTACCTGTGATCAACAATATGTAACTTTAATTATATGTAATATTATCGTTGTAATCTTCACCCGATTAAATAAAGCGAATTGTTGTTGTTTTTCATTTTCTTCTGTCCAGACATATTTTCGGAAGTTCATTTCCGAATTCCCCAAGGGGGGTGCGTTCGGAGATGAACTTCCGAAACACCACATTTTCTGAAAAAGTAACTTTATTTCGGAGATGCATCTCCGAAATCAATATTTTATATTAAAAAAAACACGTTTTCGGAGATGCATTTCCGAAAACACCTTTTTTAAGAAAAAAAGTACAGTTTCGGAAATGAACTTCCGAAACAAGGGGTATTGTGGTAAATTCACCAGGGGTGGGCAAGAAGGTTGGGAGGTGGGTGAAGAAATTTTCAAACTTTATTATAATCAAATTTTTAACACATAACACATGTTAAGCTCACAACCTTTACAACTTACCAACTCTTTTCAAACAAGAGATATCACTTCTCTTGAATTATAATGTGATCACACCCAAAATATTATAAAAGATTACATGAGATTATACTAGAAGTATAGATGAAACAAATTGAAGTTAAGAAGTAAAATCACACAAGCGTAATATCAGTATTTCTATTTTGACTTATAGTTTTAGTAAAATTTATCGTATAATTGAGTTCTTCATGAAACCCCTCACCCGATCTAAGTCAGAATGATATTTTTATGCACAAATATAGGTTTGACTAAGTCAAATATAAATGAATCTATTCAAGAAGGTTCATGAATCCAATCAATTATTTCGGTTGCATGAATCGATTCAACGTAACCTTGTGAATCGATTCAAATGAGCTTTTTCCAATTTTCATGTGGTCGCTAGACTTGTGATCCAATTCACACATTCATATGAATCGATTCATGATTTAAAAGTTCATGGCATGTTGCAAATATGGATGTATATATGATCCAAATTAAAGGATTTCTATGAATCTATTCACATGAATAAATTCATGAATCGATTCATGGCATGAGTTTCCCAATCAAACCTTCTTTACATTTAAGTAGACTTATTTATAATTCTTGGTTCGAAATATTTAAGTCATTTTATATTAAATTTGTGATATTTCTCAAGCACCTATATAAAGTTTTTTCTCATTTTATTTCAAAAACACAAATCAAATCTTAAGTTTTATTGCTAGAAAAATTCTCCATCTCTCTCAAATCAAAACATTCATCTTGTGTACGAAGATCCACCAACATTTGTGAGTGTATGATAATTGTTTATGAGGAAACCAATTAGATTTCTATTGTGTGTTGAAATTTATTGTTTTCTAGCTTTTGGATCTGTTTATGGAATTCATGAATTGAATTTCTATTGAAGAAAAAGAGCGGCCTTCTCCATTAAAGCAGGATTAAGGGAAGATTGTTGTAAGTACGAAAATTGAAGTTTCTCAAAGGTTCAAGATTTTGATAAAGATTGAAGTAGTGGCTAGTGTTGCATACAAAGATTTTGTATAGTTTGGCAGGATTAAGAAACAAGATATACTTTGGCAGGATTAAACAAATTTATCTTAATTGTTTTATGTGATATTGTTGTAACTAAAAACTAAACGTTGGAAGAACAATTTTTTATGGTTTATCATGATACTAGATTTTGTATGTTATAGATTTTCTTTAATTCATTAAGTTTAATCTTTTATAAAGTTAAATTGTAATTATAGGATGTTTAAAGATTGATTAATTTCAAATACTTCAAATTTCTTATTTGAATTATTGAAGGTTGATTCACATATTGCACTCTCTTCATCCTTAACTTATTGGTGGTTGTATCATGGCATTCAAATTTTCAAATTGCATAATTTTTTTTTAAAATAAAAATGTCACCATTAAATCTTTCGCAAAGTAACTATGGTTTTAAAAGTAATCGAAGGGGATCGGTTTATTCAACCCCCTTTCTAGACCTTTAACCACTATGTTCAACCAATAATTAACATTAAGAGCTAAGAGTTAGTCTTTTGATAAGGTTTAACAAAATCAAAAGTTATTGAATATGATGCAAATTGATTCATATGGAGCGTACGGTAGAGTCTCCATTTTCACTTGTGAAAGTCACGCGTATTGAAGGGACTGCATGTACGCGTACATTATATCTATGGATAATCAATTATGAGTTGCCATAAAAGAAGTACCATTTATTCCTCTGAAGGTTGTTGATGGGGTATTCATTAAGAAACTACTAAATGAATGTAATGATAATGAGATTAAGAAAGCGGCTTTTGATTTGAAGGTGAGAAATATAATTATATTTTATTGAGAGTGAATGTGTATTTCTCAATATCAAATTATAAGACCGCTAAGATAACATGGAATGCTCTTCAATTTCTCCATGAGGAAACTAAAGAAGTTAAACAATATAATATTAACACCTTTACAAAAGAATACAAACTTTTCTGTATGGAACACGGAGAATCTGTAACCTTCATGCATATGATGTTTTCCCACACAATCAACAAATTAGAGAATTTAGGAAAAACTACATCTAATCAGGATTATGCTAATAATATGTTGAGGTCCATGTGCATGGGATGTCATCATAAAGTGTGTTCTATCAAAGATATCATGATCTTAAGTCACTCAATATGTCAACACTTTTTAGAAAGCTCAATGGGCATGAGCATTAGTTAAAAAGGCTTGAAACGAGTGAAATCATTGCAAAATATTATTTGGTAAACCCTCTATTTATAGGAAAAGAATTGGCTCAAGAAGGAAATGATTCATTGGTAATCTTAATGTCTTAATCCATTAACCCACTATTAGACATCTCTAATATAGAACATTTTTTAATTACGACATCATTAATAAATTAAAGGCTTCTCTAATTTATTGGAGGTGTTATAAATGTGTTAATTGATTAACCCTAACATGGTAATCGATTAACTAGTATAAAAATTCCTCCTAATTGATTAAACAAGTCAGTAATTAATTAAAGACGCTCATACAATTTTTTTAGGTATATAATCAAATAAGAGAATCTTTAAAACATATTTGAGTGTGTGTCATTTGCTTTAGTATCTTGAGAGTTACTCTTATACATTTACACTTAATTGATAACCACATAATCTACCATATTTTCTGACTCGATTCACTCAGTATTTGTTGTTGCTTTGTTACCTTTTTATGGCGTTATGCTGGTAGATTGAGTGGATTGCATGTACTTTACATGAAGGAGTTGGTGCTCAAGAAAAAGGAAAGAAAATGGTGTAAAATGATGTTTTTATGAAGAAAATGCATAGGTGGCGACCTCCATGGCGTTTGCCATGACGTGGCAGCCATGAAGCGCAACCAAACACAACAAAGGAGGCTAGGAATCAACAAAACAGGGCCATGACATTCTCCATTGATCTTAAGGCCACATTCTCACCACTTTTGCACACATGGCGTTCCCCACGAGGCCATGGCGTTCACCATGGGCTTATGAACCAGAAAAATAACAACGAAGTTAGAAGCAGTGTTCAACCCATTCATTGGATTTTCTCCATTAACTCCACACGAATTCAGAGCAGTTTTATCATATGTAACTCTATAAATAAAGACTTAACCTTTAGTTTTACTCATCCAAGTCTTTTTAGAAGAAATTTTAGGCATAAATTTACATTTTTCAGAATAGCTAGTTTCTCACACTAAGGAATTAGTGCAGTTTAGATTTAGAATTTGAAGTTTATTTGTCTGTATTTGAGTCAAGCACAATTTAATCTTGCTGTCATAGTTTTTCTAAAATTTTCTGGAAGTTTTTTCATTTTTACCAGTTTGGAGCATCTTTCAATTTAGTACCTATTACTTTTTTTTGTTTCTTCATACTTTCTTTTTTGCTTTACTAATATGCCTGCATGCTTATTATATTATCTGTAAAGTATGGTTTGTTTATATTTGAAATTATTTTACAGTGACTATAATATAACGAACTTTTCCGGCTAAATTATTCAGAATCTAGAATCTGGAATGTGAGGACCATCGTTTTGACGGTGCTCGCATCTAAGTTGAAAATTATTGATTAAATTGAGATTCATTATTTGGGATGATTTTTACAAGTGTTTTAAATTGAATATAAATGTCGCGAAAGCGTCGATTTAGAGATACAGGTTCCACATCAAATGAAAAGAACCTATATCTAACTTAGAAAATAAAAACCAAATTTTAAATTAAATTAAATTACGACAGCAAGACTTATTTTAATATGCAAAAATAATTGTTTTCAAAATAGAGTTTAAAAGCATTAATGTTTTAAAAGCATAAATGTGGTACGATAACATGCAACCAAGCAATTGGGCTTGAGTGGTAAACGAGCTCTTGCTAAGGACGAAGGTTCGGGGAATACCGAGTTTGATTCCTGGTAGGAACAATACTCTACGAGTTTAAACTACAGTATTACGCGAGTGACAGCCGGTAACACCTTTAGACGATATTTTCGTGCACTTGTGGAACACATCAAGTTTTTGGCACCGTTGTTGGGGATCAATTTAGTTAATATCGTAACTCTGTTGTTGCATCGTAGAGACTAACGTAAAATTTTCCCTTTTCAATAGTCAGTTGTATGTCAAGTACTCGCACCTCAAGGGACGAGCTAGGCACAACCCATCAACGAAATCGGTCGTTTTATTCACCTCAAATGCCGAATTAGACAATTTCGCATAGAATTCAATATTCCAGATATGGTTGCAAACAATAATCTCTCTGTAGCATTGGGTTGAGGGTTCATATTTTGGTATTTCATTGCAGCTTGTTAGAAGGAGGATCCATAACTATGGGTAGGTATATAATCTTGTAGATAGATTTGTAGCCCAATTCATGAATCATAGGGTAAGGTTGGGTGGGGAGGTAGAGGAGCTTGTTGATCATGCAACATTTCTTGAGCTTCTTGATTTTGCTCTTCTCTTGGAAGTGGTGGGAAATATTTCATCAGTATATCAAGTATGATTTGTTCATTGGTGTTTTGTGTTTTTTCCAAATATCACTTAATTTGAAAGGTACCTGATAGGAAGATTTTCCTATCAAGACTATATAACTAGGATTTCTAAAATGAAAGAGGAAAAAAACAATAAAACTATCAAAGGAAATTAAAATAAAGATAACATTTTCGTTTTTCTTGATTCCTCAAATGTGTCAAAGACACTACATTATATAACATCCATAATGGATAATAAAACTAATAGCCCATATACAATTAGAGCCCAATAATAATAATACTAATAAATAATACTAATGAATACTATAATACTCTTCTATCATTGCCGCGGGGTTCACTTGAACCTTGTCCTCAAGGCTCTAAAATGCTACATTAACTAACAATAGGACTTCAATAGGACTTATAACACTATTTGTTCCATAGAAGACTTTTTTTTGTTCAGCTTCTAAACATTGGGGTATAAGTTGTGTGATAAGAAAAGCTGCTCCTAATGGATATTGTTGATCCAATATTGGATCCATTATCTTTTTGAGCTTCTTTTTGTCATGTAGAGATCCGTTTGTGAAATCCACCAAATTCATCTCATTTGCTAGCCTATTTGGGGCTGCATAACATTTCTGCAGTAGACCTGTTAACATTTCTAAAAGAACAACACCAAATCCGTACATACCACTTTTCACTTAAAGATAACTTATAGCCATGTACTCAGGGGCTGCATAACCATAAGTTCCCATGATCCTTTTGGTTACACGTTACTTACCATTGACATCCCTATCAAGCAAAATGTTGGAGGATTTAAAGTCCCTATAAATAACAGACTTTTCTACAGTATGCAAAAAATACAATCCTCTAGCAGCTCCTATAAATATCTTCATCCTTATTTCCGAAAGACAGGATGAAGATCATGCCTTCCCATCCATTGTATTTCATGCATATAGTGATAGAATCAACAACAATCATTTGAGACTGAAGGAACTTCTGTGTTGGAAAATTGAAGGAAAGTGAAAGAAATTGAGGAATTACTAAAAATGCAAAAATTCTAGCAAGATCAATCATATCTTTCTGTTGGCCAAGAAGTTTCAAAACCGTAGCAGCAAAAATATATATCGGCAATAGAAATAAACTCATCACAATTAAAATTATCTGCGAACGTTGCATATAAACACCCAACAATTGAATCTGTCCAGCTCCAAAATATTGACCGTAGAGAGTCTCTGTCGCACTCCCCTTAACTAACTTGTATTGTTGTTTTTTGATAACAAACACAGGAGGGAAAGTCAAGTGTGATGAGTGGAAAAAAGTAAGTGTGTTCCTGTAGTTTTTGAAAGTAAAAACAATCACATAGACTGTTTCACCTGGTGCTAGGAATGAATTGGAAACAGGAAAACCCAATGAGTTAAATGGAATTGGAATTGCACAGGAGGAAAACTCTAAAACTTTTAGTGCCTGTGAGTTATCCAAAGACATGTGATGGCAACCCAACGGTGGAGAGCTGCTAAATTTTTTGGTTGTAGATATCCCAAATAGGTTTTCAGGAGAATGGATCGACAGTAAAATTGATGGCTTAGGCGGAGATATGAGCGTGTGACACAAGTTTTCTACAATAAAATGATAAAGCTTCCAGATGTGTTTAATAGAAATTAGCTTCATTAACAGATAATCATTAGCAAAGGGACCTTGTAACAGATCATGATTTTCCATGTGAAGATTCTCAAGCAAATTTATATCCAAGTGAGTATGAATCCATTTACCTTGAATAAACATACCAACATGAGAACAAGCAAAAATGACACACAAATTTATGATCTGATCAGGAAGTATGCTTTGTCGTATCATTTCATGAGCAACTTAAGAGTCTCTCGAGGCTGATTACTTTCAACATAACGAAATATCATGTCACTCCAACACACCAAGTCATTTCCAATCATATGGTCAAATATGAAACAAGCATCCTTTATCATTCCAAGTTTTGCAAAACCATCAAGCATTTTAGTTGAAACAAATAAATATTTGGAAGAAAGCCTGACTGATATTTCCCCAAAATTGAAGGCATGGTAACATATACCACCTGGAGCAATATAACTTTCATACTGATATAGAAAAAGTTTATTGGCATATGGAGACATAGATGAACCAACAGTGGCAAAAAAAATGAGCTCAAGCCAAATTCTACTAGATAGAGAACAACTTTGACAAAAATCAAAATTATGAAACAAAATAACAGTTCCATTATCAAGCTCAACAATGATTACCTCTTCCTCTTCCTTCTCCAGACAGTGTTGATCGAATTGTTTTGAAAAATACGTCACGAATAATGACGATGTTTGAATGACAATCTGATCTGGTGGTTTCGACGGCGGCTGCGGTGGAGGATTGAGAGCATGATTGCTGAATTTCTTATCTTCTTTCATGAAGATGAAGCTCCCGCGTTGTATGCGAAAAATTGAGGGTGCAGTAGCAATTTTTAGAAGGGCACTTGAGATTGACTTCTTTGAATCGCAATCTAGGGATTTTGGTGAAATCTCCAAATCAAAGTCACAGATAAAACACCAATTCTTGAAATGAGATTCAACCATGGAAGTTGTTGGTTTTGTCGACATCAGCGGTTCTAAGGGTGATTTCGCCTCTTTTAACATAACGAAAGACGATAGAGAATGGGGAAATTTGATTGTTGAATCAATGTCTGGAGGTTTTGGCGGAATCATGAAATCAACAACGTCGTGAAAATCCAAGCAGTTGGAAAATGGTTTGGCCATAGGAATTATCATGGATACTGATGATATGATTTCACCATAGGGTGGAGAAGCTTTGGAGAAGGACAAATGAATTTCTTTGTGCTTAACAGTAGGGGAAAGCTTCAGAACTCTTAGGTCACCATCAATTGCAGGAACTTGTTCGACCGTAAAATCTTCAAGAAAAGCAGTTTCATCTGTAGATTTCATCGATTCCAGATCTGGCTCCACATCTTCTTCCTCTTCGCCATCTTCTATGAAATGATTTTGTCTGTGGTTAACTTCAACAGTAGAAGTTGGTTCGATAACCAGATCTGGATCCTCCTTCTCTTCTATTTCCTCATCTAAATCCATGAAAAAATGTCTCCATTTGGGTTTAAAATGCCATAAAAATATTTGTGTGAAAGTATTCCAAGACATTGATGGATGAGGTTGAATCCTCCATAGCCACCATTTAAGAGCACAACCTCTCATTGCCATTGCAACTACCTTCATTTTCTCCTCATCCTCCACAATATTGTTCCTCCACAATATTGTTGACTTTAAAATATTTTTCAATTGAAAAGATCCACCAAGATGATTCTTCTACTCCATTAAAATTACACCAGAACCCCATTAAGTAGGAATGAGATCGAAATGAAAGCACCAATTGATAGGAAGATTTTCCTATCAAGACTATAGAACTAGGGTTTCTAAAATGAAAGAGGAAAAAAACAATAAAACTATCAAAGGAAATTAAAATAAAGATAACATTTTCATTTTTCTTGATTCCTCAAATATGTCAAAGACACTACATTATATAACATCCATAATGGATAATAAAACTAATAATTCATATACAATTAGAGCTCAATAATAATGATACTAATAAATAATACTAATGAATACTATAATACTCTCCTATCAGTACCTTGTGACAAATGGAATTGATGATGCTTAAATGCCCCAAGATGGTGTAAAAGAATTGATTAGAGAAACTATACTATCTGAAATCACCCTTCCCATAATTATTAGGTCTCCATTTGAAAGAGTTAACCGTAGGTGTACCTTCGGGGTGCAACAATTAGAGTGATTAGAGATGTTCTTTGAATTTGAAAGAAAAGTTATTGACACTTTTTATAGTAAGGTTTAAGTTTGGAAGCAACAACTTTTGACGAGGTTCTACTCGGGATCTACAATGAATTGGCCCGTTCTTACCCAATCTCATGAAAAATAAGATCTCAGTGGTCTCTTTAAGGGGGTACATCTTGGTGCTTTCTCTTATGAATACCGCAAACCAATCTATAAGTTGAAGAATCAGTTTATAACGCCACTATTATAGTCAATCACCTTTTTACAAATCAATGATGTGCACTCAGTCATGTTTCCTTACATGCTCTCAAAGATTCAACTCCAACAGAGTGGTTGACAGTGTTTGCTAAAATGCAGGGTCGGTCCTGATTTTTTAGAGACTCAGGACAAATAATAAAAATGGACCCCGACGAAGCAATTAACTTTGAATTTTGATTTTCGTTTTATTTTTAATGATTAGAAAATGATTATATATAAATAGAGAAAAAATATATACACTAACAGTGTAAAATTTACATTGTCAACTAATCACGATCATGTTAACCTCGTATATAAATAATAACACATTTATGCAAAGAAATGTGGTTGAGCCTAACTCATCCATACAAAACCGGTTAGTAGAGTGAAGATTGTCCTCAGTTATAAGCACATGATTAGACCATATATTATTCGATGTGAGACTCTTAACACTTTGTAGGATCATTCGTCTACCGAAATTTTTCTTTCAAACGAAAACTATGTAAGTTAATTTGTGATTTTAAAATGATATCAAACTTTTGAAGCCTTTATAGTGTCAATTTATTTGTTGAAATAAAACAATCGAATCATATGAAATATCTTATTATATTTAATAATTTTATGAGAACTTTTTGAAAAAAAATATTAGAAGTTATTATCAATTATTTTTTATAAATGAAAAGAATAATTTAAATATTTATCATTAAATATTTTAATATAATCAAACTCACATAACTTTCCAAAATGATATATCTAAAAAATTGTTTTATTATAATTTTTTATTTAAAATAGTATTAAATTTAAATAATATTTTAAAATCTAAAAAATTATAACAAAATAATATTAAAATAAACTATACTTTGTTTATTATAGGATCATAAAGATCATTTTAACTCATTTATAAAAATAAAAGCTATTGAATTGTCACAAAGTACTATATTTAACTCACATATAAAAATACAAAAAACTGAATTGCCAAAGTGTATTACTCAGGAACTGAACTGAGAACATGGCAACGCATCCACCTGTAACACAACCGCTAGACTACTCACTCATTTTGTTATATGAATGTACTATATATTACTTACTAGATATCGCTAGCTCATGTACCCAAATTTTGAGGCCCCATATCTTTTGAGGCCCTGGGCTATAGGCCTGCTTGCCCTGGCCAGGGCCGGCCCTACTAAAATGTAATTGAAGATTTTCCTCTTCCTAGTTATCAAAGTCTCAAGCATGATAGGATGCTCGATTAAAATATCCCAATCAAAACTCTCTTCAAATTGAATTTGCATTGTCATACTTATTCCCATCTTATTTAACTTCATTTTTAAACTTGTCGTATATTGGAAATGAAGCTTGGTTGCTTGAGGAAGCTTCAAATCTCCTCTGTTTTCTTGGTGGTGTCAGTGTATAAGTTAAGAAATTAAGATGAAAAATAATGGTTTAAGGTTAAGGGACATTGGGTGTAAGAAGAAATTGAGATTGGTTTGCTTGCAAAAGGTAAAATTAAAATAAATTTTAATAGAGTGGAAATTAATATGAGAAGGGCATCCTAGGAATATGAGTTTTAACTTGAGCTTGTTTGATATCCTAAATTAACCTTGTAACAACTTGTTTTATTCCTACAAATTACTGATTCTTAAGTGTATTTATTCATAAGTACTGGGTGAATATTTTGACTATTCAAATTAATTCATATGGTCATAGTCAACTATAGATGAATCCAAGCATTTCATTATCAAGTACAAAACAATTTCTATATGGTATGTCTAGTCCTAGGTGATATCTAATATAAAATATTTCAATCAAGTGTTACTGTTGAAAGTCCTTCTTAACAAGTAACCATAAATCAATTCTCAATTTGTCATAAAGAGCAAAGCATTAAGCACGGAAAGAAATAAATTATATAGGAATAAAAATGTAGTTATTACAAATATCAATTCAAAAATTCAAACTTAATTAAGAATAGCGACTCATCCCTATTGGAGGTTTTAGCTACTAATAACTATAATAACAAAAGACATAGTAAAAGTCATAAACATCACACAATGATCACAAAGAAGGAAGCTTCAATGGAGGAATCCTTTAAAATTAGTGATTCACGTTGTTCCTATCATGTTTTCCTTGCTCCAAGATGATATTTTACCATCAAAAGTCAAGAATTTCTATGAAAATAAGGTATCCTTCATTTAAATACGAATTTTGAGTGTTTGGATGATGTGATACGCATATGTGGCATCTGATAAAATCAAGGAGTCCAAACGATGAAAAAGTGTATTAAAATGTATATGGGACATATGGGACGCGTATGAGACATGTATCGGGCACATGGGATGCATATGGATCATTTGGAACGCGTTGGGATGCGTCTGGATGTCTTTGGACGAATCTGGCAACAAAAAATAAATAGGCAGATTCTATACGCCTCCTATATACGGAAGAATAGAAAGGAAATTCCAAATTAGCCTTTGGTGTTGTTGGTAGAATATTGTGGTGTACTTTTCGTTTATATCGTATCCACAGGGATTATTGCGATATCACCGCCGTTCTATAGCCTATTTTGTCTTGAGTTAATGTTACTTTAGTTTTAGGTTTGCAAAAGATCATTCAATTCTTTTAGTAGCAAAGAGTAAATTAATGAAAGTTCTAAGTTAAAGAAAATGTATCAAGATTCGAATTCATCGACCTAAATTTGTATGTTTCCTTATAAATAGATGCTTATGAACTTGCTAACGATCAATATAATTACGTATCGACACCTATATCGTCCGTGTCCGCAACGATATAGTTAGATTTACCGTATTGTTTAACCGACGATTTCTCCACCGTTTAAACAATACAAATAACGTTTTAAGAACCGATACTAAGTAAACATCAAACTCTAAACCCATGTCTGCAACTTATAGTTTGAAAGATGATTAGTTAGGTCTAGATACAAACATTGATGTCTCAAACATTTATACCAAAGGAAAAGCTTTAATAAACAAACTAAACCATCTATATTGATCATCACTTGTTCATACACATATATTCACAAGAAAAACATACAAAAGGCTAGGAAGATTACATCTTATCTTGATACAAAAGGGATTTAGCTATCCATGAGAATGGTAGCTTGCACAAGAAGGTAAGGATGAAGATCAACAAGCATCAAAGGCGATTAATCGACGATCAAGGCTTCCAATCTTCAACTCTATATTTGCTACAGTGTATATTGCTCTTGTTTCTCTCTAAAATATCTCCAACTCCTCTCAAAAGTGATCTGGCCCATAAACAAATAAACAAAGTTTCGCAGACCGCGCTTAGCGCGGTGCAGCCCGCTAAGCGCGCTATCAATAATTGCTTAAACCGCCCAACCGCGCTAAGCGGGCTCCAGACCTCGCTTAGCGCGGAACTCTCTGCCAGAACGTCTTTCTTTTCTTCAAAAGCGCGCTTAGCGGGCTCAACCCCGCTTAGCGCGCTACCTCTTTTCAGCAATCCTTGGCTTTGGTCTTGGAACATCATCAAAGTGCTTTTTCCATGGTCCAAGCTTCCAATTATCTATAAAAACTACAAAATCCAACATAGATTGCAAAGATAAGAACTATTCAACAATAATATAAATATAAGAATAAATATATACCAAATGACAATAAAATACTACTATTAACCACAAAAAGACTTGAGAGTTACCAAAAATTACCTAAGATATTTACACAAATTGGTAACTAACAACTCTCCCCAACTAAACCTTTGTTTGTCCTCAAACGAAAACAAACACAAAAACAATCAACAAGCAAAACCAAGAGAGCACAAGCTAAGACAAGAACAAATGGGTGGTTCAAATTCCGTAAGCACACAAGCAACATCTCACCCTTGCTCAAATAATACCATGCTTGAGATACTAATACTAAATACACAATTGATGTAAACAGCTCCTAAAACAAAATAAGTTCAAAATTGAATCACAACCTACACACTTCTCTAGTAAGAGACAAAATTGAGGACCTAACACTCACACAACAATGTCGCCAACATCCAGAATTAATTATGCAATCATCTACACAACATTTATATAAAAAGCGTAAAAGCAAGAATCACAAAGACTTTAGGGTCGAAACTTGGGTTGGTTAACAAGGAAGTGTCATTTCTCAAGGCCATTGAAACAAAAGGGGTCAATTCCTAGGAGAGCATTCAAATCATGATTATATCCACACATCCTTATCAACCGATCACACAATTTTATTGCTCAAGAGTTCATCTTTTTATTTTGTTGGAACTAGCTATATACAAAGCTCTTCTCTTTTCCTTTTTCTTTTTCTTTTCTCTTTTTCTTTTCTCTTTTTCTTTTTCTCTCTTGAGCAATTATTTATTTTCTTCTACACACCAATACAACCAAGATCAAAATTTTATTCTCCCCAACTTGAATATTACCACCACATAATCACGAATGCTCCCTATTCTAAGGCGAAAAGGAATCAATCCTAACCACATTTCATGGTACTTTTCAAGGTTCAAAGAAAGTCATCAAGATTCAAATCAAAAATCGGCAATTATAAGGCATGACATGATACCGATTGAATCTTGGCAAAATGGCTCAAAGTGGTTAGCAAATACTCACACACTCACCGGGTAGGTTATATTTGGAAGAGAAGTTATACTCGTAATGCGAAACAAAATGCTTTGATCACTTTCATGCTTTACACAATTAAAATAAAAAACGCAAGATTAAACATAATAAACACGAGTTAAACGCACGTTGTTGGTAACCACAAAATAATATATATATGTACAATGGAAAGGCTCCTCACACTAGTTTTAGAACTAAAATGATTCATTATTGAACTATATTTGTTAAAGAAAATATGACATCTCATTTGTACAATTACAAGCATCTCATTCATGGTATATTAAAGGAACGGTAGAAATGTACCTTGCACGTGCTAATTTCACACTATATCATCACCGCCCCAATTGGTTGTAAAAGCTTGCTTCATCAAAGGAAGCACTTTCACAAGAACAACAACAAAAATTTAAAAACACAATTGCATATGTATATAGAAATAAAAGCAATTAAACTAAAAACTTAATAAATTAAAAACAAACACCAACAGGTGTCAAAATATCCAAAAAGGCATAGCAATGCCTAAGGTTCAAAATACCTCATCCTATAAAAGGACGGAACAAAAACTACAAAGCTTAAGTCAAAAATAAAAAAACTAGTACTAAACATACTAACTAAACATACTAAGTATCAACTAAACAGAACTACTCATCCTCATCATCTTCCACATTCTCATTCTCGCCACCATCTCCCTCCTCCTCAGGAAATGGACTGACCTCAGGCCAATTAGCATAATCCACCAAATCTTGGCGAGAACTCCACGGATGAGCCACATGGGGCTCCATCATCTGCAACCTCAGCTGAGACATAGCGTCATGCATAAACATGAATGCTCTCTGATGTGCCATATGAAATGCCAAGTTCTCCTCTCTATCAGGATCACTACGGCGGCGAGCAAGGCGAGCAGCAGCAACAGGAACAGCAGTTAACCTGGATAAACAATAACGCTCAATAAAAGTATCATCAATAAAAGTGTCAATGGACATAAGCCCCTCAGAAGGAATCTGCACTCTAGCTTTCCTGCACAGATTCATGATCAAACCCGGGAATATCAACTTGCAGGGAGCACGATCACCATGGCGAGTTCCACTCAAAGCAACCCTCTTCAGCTCATTCGCAATAATGCGAGTAATATCAATCGGCTCATGCTCAATCATACGAGCAACCAAAGCAGCAGACTCAGCAGGTAAAGAAGAAGTGTGACTCCTAGGCCTCAAATTATGAAGGACCACAGACATGAGAATCTGAGCATTAGTAGACAACGACTTCCTAGAGAATTTCTGGGGCTGTTGTGAAGGATTAAGATCATAAGACTGCCCAACCGAACACAAGACCTCCCTCAGATGCTCCCAATCGAAATTACCCCTTGCTAATTGCACATGATACCCACACAGCTCACCATCCTCAAAGGGTAATTGAGTTCCAAGAAACTCACGGATAGCCTGACGAGAAAAATCAATTTCCTTACCACGCACCCAAGTTTTGAACTCAAAGGGAACACCTTCAACCGGAAATTCTTCATTTGGAACGGCATTAGCATAGAACTCTCTTACAATCTCCAAATGAAACTTAGGTGCCGGCTCACAAAGCTTAAGCCAACCATACTCCTCAATGGTGTTATGACACCACCCATAGGTTCCCTCAGGATTGATCCTCACAATTCGCTCTGGCCACCATGTCCTAACCTCTAACTTCTTGTACCTTGCCTCCTGGACATGACTCTTAAAACGGTTTTGATTAAACGGAATAGCCCTAGGTGCTTGAGAAGAACTGCCACCTTCGGTTCCGGTCTTTCTTTTCTTAGAGCCCAGGAATTTCGGTCCCATCTGAAATGATTAAAGAAATAGCACACAAAAACCAATATGTTAACACATTATATAATCAAAAATTAAACAGCCCTAGTATTAATCAAAGAACAAGATCACTCCCCCTGCATCAAACAAAAACAGGCAGAAGAGGGGATTTTTCTGAAATCCCCAGACCGCGCTAAGCGCGCCTACCGCGCTAAGCGGGCTCTGCGATTTGCAGAAAAAAATCCCCTGCGAACCAGGGTTTCATCCATGCATTTCCAGCACCCAAATATGATTCTAAACAAGCACAAAGCACTGGAAACCAGATTGAATCACTAAGTTTTCAAAACAACAACCCTAACCACAAAATTTCTATTCCTAAACTAAAATTAAACCCTAATATATAAAACAAGCATAAAGAAATAGCAAAGGAAATGGAGAAATTACCTTGGTGAAGATGAAGGAGAAGAAAAGCAAGGAATTTGAATGCTAAGCAACACAAAAATGGAGAAACAAAGAGAGAAATTTCTTTAGGAGAGCAAAATGAGGGAAATGAGGCAACAAGACCTCAAAACCCTATTTTCTCCACTCAGAAACGTGCTGGGCCGGGTCAAAAACATAAAGGCCCAAAATTACAATTTTTTTTTTTCTGAAAAACCAACCCGCGCTAAGCGGGCTCTGAAGCGCGCTAAGCGCGCAAGTCTCTGGAACTTGGGGTTCCAAAATTGCAAAAGCGCGCTAAGCGGGCTAGTGGCGCGCTAAGCGCCCTTGACAGAACACAGAAAAATTTTTCTTCCACCAGCAAGTGTAACTTTACCGGTAGACTGATTGTGGCTCGACCAGAACGCATAAAACATAAACGGTAAAAAACACATAAAACAAGCTGAACATTTACAAATTGGGGTGCCTCCCAATAAGCGCTTTGTTTAACGTCGGTCAGCTCGACGGTCAAAGGCAATCAAGGATCACCAAACGATAAAACACAAGTTTCACGATTAAAATCGCATCCTCGATAAACCTTCAACCTCTGACCATTAACTACCCATTCTTGCTTTGATTTTTGGTCCTCTATCACAATAGCCCCATGGCTTCTAACCTCTTTGACCAAAAACGGTCCGGACCATTTAGACTTCAACTTTCCCGGAAAAAGTCTTAACCGGGAATTGAAAAGTAAAACTAATTGCCCTACCTTAAAGTCCTTCATTCTAACCTTACTATCATGATAGAATTTGGTCTTTTCCTTGTAAATCGAATTAGACTTATAGGCATGCAATCTCATCTCTTCCAACTCATTAAGTTGGATTTTTCTTCTCTCTCCACACAACTTGTGGTCAAAATTCAAAAGCTTCAAGGCCCAATATGCCTTATGTTCTAGTTCTACGGGAAGGTGACAGCTTTTACCATACACCATTTGGAATAGTATAAGACCGATCGGTGCTTTGAAAGCGGTCCGATACGCCCACAAGGTTTCATCAAGCTTCATCGACCAATCCTTCCTAGAGCTAGACACAGTTTTCTCAAGAATTCTCTTAATTTCTCTATTGGTCCTCTCAACTTGCCCATTAGTTTGTGGATGATATGGAGTAGCCACCTTGTGCTTTACTCCATATTGCTCCAACACTTTCTCAAGTGGGGCATTACAAAAATGAGATCCACCATCACTAATTAATACTCTTGGCGAGCCAAACCGCGAAAATATATTTTTCTTCAAAAACTTTATCACGGTCTTACCATCCGCTTTGGGTGAAGCAATCGCTTCCACCCACTTAGACACGTAATCCACAGCTACCAAGATGTATTCATTTGACATTGAGGAAGGGAATGGTCCAACAAAGTCAATACCCCAACAATAAAATACCTCAACTTCTACAATACTTTGGAGGGGCATTTCCTCTCTTTTCCCTATTCCACCAGTTCTTTGACAACTGTCGCATGAGGCAACATGGTGGTAAGCATCTTTGAACAAAGTAGGCCACCAAAATCCCGATTGAAGGACTTTTGTGGCCGTACGCAAACCATTAAAATGACCACCATAAGGCGAATTGTGGCAATGCCACAAAATGCTTTTTGTCTCCTCATCTGCGACACATCTTCTCAAAAGATTGTCACTACTCAACTTAAACAAGTGAGGATCATCCCAAACATAAAAATTAGCATCGTTTAAAAACTTTTTTCTTTGATTCCAAGTTAGATCCTCCGGTATCCAGCCAGATGCTTTGTGATTAGCCATATCTGCGAACCAGGGTCTAACTTCTTGTACCATGTACAGTTTTTCATCGGGGAATTCTTCCCTCACCTCTTTTTCATTGTTTGTCACCTCGGTATTCACTAACCGAGACAAATGATCCGCAATCAAATTTTCTGTACCTTTCTTATCTTTCACTTCAAGATCAAATTCTTGAAGCAAAAGAATCCACCGAATAAGCCTCTGTTTTGAATCAGGCTTGGTGAGAAGATATTTGATTGCGGCATGATCAGTATAACACACAACTTTAGAACCAATGAGGTAAGGACGAAACTTTTCCAATGCAAATACAATTGCGAGCAATTCTTTTTCTGTGGTGGCATAGTTAACCTGTGCCTCATTTAAAACTTTGCTCGCATAATGTATAGCATGAAATTGTTTGTTCTTCCTTTGGCCTAAGACCGCACCAACCGCATAGTCACTAGCATCGCACATGAGTTCAAACTCAAGCGACCAATTAGGAGCGACAATTATGGGTGTGGTGGTCAAATTTTCTTTAAGTTCTAGGAAAGCTTTTAGACAAGAGTCATCAAAATTAAATTCCATACCTTTGTTGAGCAAATTACTCAAAGGCTTTGCAACCTTGGAGAAATCCTTGATGAATCTTCTATAGAACCCAGCATGTCCCAAAAAGCTCCTTATGCCTTTAACATTCACCGGAGGGGGAAGCTTTTCAATAACCTCGATTTTTGCAGGATCAACCTCAAGCCCCTTTGAAGAAACCTTGTGGCCAAGAACAATCCCATCCGTCACCATGAAAGTGCATTTCTCCCAGTTGAGAACCAAATTTGTTTCAATGCATCTCTCCATCACCACATCAAGGTTCTTCAAGCACAAGTCAAATGATGACCCGTACACAGAAAAATCATCCATGAACACCTCAATGCTTTTTTCGATCAAATCTGAGAAGATAGCTTGCATGCACCTTTGAAATGTTGCAGGAGCATTACATAGTCCAAATGGCATTCTTCGGTATGCAAAAACGCCAAAAGGACATGTAAAAGCAGTTTTCTCGTGGTCCGCCGGATTCACTGATATTTGATTGTATCCCGAATAACCATCCAAGAAACAATAGAAATTTCTTCCGGCTAACCTCTCTAACATTTGATCCATAAAAGGTAATGGAAAGTGATCTTTTCTTGTTGCTTGGTTCAACCTCCTATAATCAATACACATACGCCACCCGGTCACCGCTCTCGAAGGAATCAACTCGTTCTTCTCATTTCTCACAACTGTCAATCCACCCTTCTTAGGAACCACATGCACCGGGCTCACCCATTCGCTATCGGAGATGGGATAAATCATACCCGCCTCTAATAACTTCACAACCTCTTTTCTAACAACTTCTTTCATGGTTGGATTCAATCGCCTTTGAGGTTGTGCCACGGGCCGAAAATCATCTTCTAACATAATCTTATGCATACAATAGGCCGGACTAATACCCTTCAAGTCGGATAAAACCCATCCTATTGCTTCTTGATTCTTTATCAATACTTCCTTCAATCGATGCTCTTCCTTGCTAGACAAACCATTATTAATGATAACCGGCTTAGTAGAATTGTCACCGAGAAACACGTATTTCAAGTGAGATGGTAATACATTCAACTCCACCTTTTGCTCTTCAACTTTAGGTTCATCCTTCAACTCTTCAATTTGAGTCTCAAATGGATTCATCTCATCACAAGCCTCTAAATTTCTCAAGCAATCTTCAATTTCTTTCTCTTGATCTTTGGTGAGAACTTCAAGAGCTTCCATTAAAGTCTTCTCAAGAGGATTCGACAAGTGCATTTGATTCTCCACTTTCATAATAGCCCTTTCGGTAGCATCGATTCTAAAACAATCATCATCATCACTCGGATGCTTGATGGCTTCAAAGAGATCAAGACATAATTCTTCATCTTGGTACCTTAATTTCATTAAGCCATCATCAATATCTATCATCATTCGGGCCGTCTTCATAAAAGGCCTTCCTAAGATCAATGGAATCTCAGGATCTTCTTCCATGTCTATGACGATAAAATCAACAGGATACCAAAATTTGTCAACCTTGACAAGCAAGTCTTCCGCAACTCCATGAGGATGAGCTGTGGATTTATCTGCTAATGATAACGTCATTCTTGTCGGTTTCAAATCATTGATTCCTAATCTTCTCACCATTGACAAAGGGATCAAATTAATGCTAGAACCGGTATCTACCAAACCTTTGCCTATGTGGACATTTCCAATAGACACCGGTAAGGTTACCCGCCCAGGGTCATTTGATTTTATCGGAGTAGTGCGTTGAATTAACGCATTACAACAAGAGCTCACCGTTACTACCTCCGGATCCAAGAATCTTCTCTTCTTAGTGATGATGTCTTTGATGAATTTTGCATACATCGGCATTTGCTCTAATGCTTCGGAAAAAGGAACATTGATTTGCAACTTGCTAAAAATGTCCAAGAACCGAGCATAGTGCTTTGCATCTTCTTTCTTTGACGGACCGGGAGGGTAAGGTAATTTCTTCACTTGTATAGAATCATCCACCTTCTTCTTTCCCTTTTCACTCACACTCAATTTTTTTCTCTCTTTTTCTACAACTTTCTCAAGAGTTTCTTTTTCCACTAATTCTTTCTCTTTCTCATTTTCAACTAAATCACCCTCAACATTTTTTTCTACTTCAATCACCCTATCTTTTTCACTCTCAACAATTTCCTCCTCAACTATTTCTCCTACACCCATATCAATATTTCTACCGCTACGAGTTAGAATTGACTTACAATGCTCACGAGGATTTTCTTGTGTAGTAGCCGGAAAAGGACCTTTGTTTTGATCGGCAAGTTGCTTTGACAATTGCCCGACTTGAGTTTCAAGGTTCTTTATTGCGGCATCCGTACTCTTTTGGCTTGCAATTTGCAATTGCATGAATTGGCTAAGAGTGTCCTCGATAGAAAGCTTTGTTTGTTGAGGTTGTTGATTGTAACCGCCTTGATAAGGATTTTGACGATTCGATGGGCCCGCTTCCGGCCTCCATCCTTGTTGATAACCTTGATTACCTCTTTGTTGGTAACCTTGGTTATTGTTGTAAGGTTGTTGTTGTGGTCTCCCACCATATCCTTGATTAGGATTAGACACATAATTCACCTCTTCATCCGGTGGAGGACAAAAACCAGTTTGATGGTCACCCCTACACAATTCACAACACATCACATGTTGATTTTTAGAAGGGCTCCCATTTATCTCTTTGATTTGTTGAGGGAGTTTTGACATTTGTTGAGTGAGCAATTCTACTTGTTGTGTCAATAACTTGTTTTGAGCAAGTATTGCATCACTAGTATTCAATTCAAGAACTCCCGGTTTTCTTTGCAATGCACTACGGTTGTGTTGCCCTTGATGATCGTTCAAAGCCATTCTATCAATGATAGCAATCGCTTCTGCAGCAGTTTTTGACATCAACGAACCACCCGCGGTAGCATCTAAAAGAGTTTTTGGTTGAGGTTGGAGTCCATTTCTAAAGATATGGATTTGAGACAATTCATCAAACCCATGACCTTTGCACTTTCTAACCATGGACTTGAACCTCTCCCATGCTTCATTGAGAGATTCATTCGAACCTTGAGAGAACACCGCAATAGAAGTTTTCACTTCCATGAACCTATTGTGAGGAAAGAACCGATCCAAGAACTTCTCTTCTAACTCGTTCCAATTTGTCATGACATTATTAGGTTGATCAAGGTACCATTCCTTAGCTTTTCCAATTAAGGAATGAGGAAAAAGTCTCCTGAACACCTGCTCTTCTTGGTCTTCCGGAGCACCAATTGTTCCGGCGATCTCGTAGAACTTTGTTAGATGCGTAAATGGATCCTCGTGATCTGCCCCTGTGAACGGATTTTGGTATAATAATTGAAGTAACCCCGTCTTCATCTCGGAGTTTCTTCCATTGGCCTGATCACGAGCAAATTGTGCATTGAGACGAGGGCTGTTAACACATGGCCCTCGAGGTGGTGGATCCGCAGCCATTTCTTCCTCAACCAAGTTTTCAACAGGAGTTGCCGGGGATTGTTGTTTAGATATTGCAAGCATGGCGCCGTTGCCGGGGATTGTTGTTTAGATATTGCAAGCATTGCAATAGTTTGTTTTGTATTGAGTCTTATAATTAATATCTTGTTTCTAAATTTATTTTCCTTGTGTTTGTTAATTTGCTTGGTTAGTTTTTCAGATTACAGTTTATGCGAGGACGTGTACCTGCAGATCAACTCCTTTTTGATCCTGAGATTGAGAGGACTGCTCGTAGAGAGAATAGCAAAACTCGTAGGAGGAGACAACTAGCTAGGGAAAGAAGACAACAACAAGAGGCATCGGCGCCATTTTGTTGGTAGAATATTGTGGTGTACTTTTCGTTTATATCGTATCCACAGGGATTATTGTGATATCACCGCCGTTCTATAGCCTATTTTGTCTTGAGTTAATGTTACTTTAGTTTTAGGTTTGCAAAAGATCATTCAATTCTTTTAGTAGCAAAGAGTAAATTAATGAAAGTTCTAAGTTAAAGAAAATGTATCAAGATTCGATTTCATCGACCTAAATTTGTATGTTTCCTTATAAATAGATGCTTATGAACTTGCTAACGATCAATATAATTACGTATCGACACCTATATCGTCCGTGTCCGCAACGATATAGTTAGATTTACCGTATTGTTTAACCGACGATTTCTCCACCGTTTAAACAATACAAATAACGTTTTAAGAACCGATACTAAGTAAACATCAAACTCTAAACCCATGTCTGCAACTTATAGTTTGAAAGATGATTAGTTAGGTCTAGATACAAACATTGATGTCTCAAACATTTATACCAAAGGAAAAGCTTTAATAAACAAACTAAACCATCTATATTGATCATCACTTGTTCATACACATATATTCACAAGAAAAACATACAAAAGGCTAGGAAGATTACATCTTATCTTGATACAAAAGGGATTTAGCTATCCATGAGAATGGTAGCTTGCACAAGAAGGTAAGGATGAAGATCAACAAGCATCAAAGGCGATTAATCGACGATCAAGGCTTCCAATATTCAACTCTATATTTGCTACAGTGTATATTGCTCTTGTTTCTCTCTAAAATATCTCCAACTCCTCTCAAAAGTGATCTGGCCCATAAACAAATAAACAAAGTTTCGCAGACCGCGCTTAGCGCGGTGCAGCCCGCTAAGCGCGCTATCAATAATTGCTTAAACCGCCCAACCGCGCTAAGCGGGCTCCAGACCTCGCTTAGCGCGGAACTCTCTGCCAGAACTTCTTTCTTTTCTTCAAAAGCGCGCTTAGCGGGCTCAACCCCGCTTAGCGCGCTACCTCTTTTCAGCAATCCTTGGCTTTGGTCTTGGAACATCATCAAAGTGCTTTTTCCATGGTCCAAGCTTCCAATTATCTATAAAAACTAAAAAATCCAACATAGATTGCAAAGATAAGAACTATTCAACAATAATATAAATATAAGAATAAATATATACCAAATGACAATAAAATACTACTATTAACCACAAAAAGACTTGAGAGTTACCAAAAATTACCTAAGATATTTACACAAATTGGTAACTAACAGGTGTATTTATAATATTTGTAGCCCTTAATGTTGTCTTTCATTTGACGATGGTCCCACATTACTTTGAGTTATGATGCTCTAGATATGACCAAAATACCATACATACAACATGATGTAAAATATGCTGAAAAATAGACTTTGTGAATCCTACTAAACATTCGCCACGTTCCTTTTTTAGCCATTTATTTGACATCCTCTAACCTATAAAACATGTTAATCTTCTCCTCAAACATCATAATATTAAGAAGATACTTCTAAATTCTTGTAAACCTCTTTTGTTGATAAACTTGCAAAACTTGCTAAGTTTACTATTTAAAAACACTAAAAGGTTAACAAATTCAATGTTAACTTAAGAATATAACATAATGAAATGGTGACTAATCACAATCTCAAAATTAGTTTGTTGCTTGTCCTCAAGCTACTTTTACAAGAAAATATTTTTGCATACCAACTCAAATAAAGCCAGGAGTTAAAAGTGTTATACCTCCTTATTCCTTTGTGATTCTCTTACCATTACATTGAACTTCACATGTTTATCGAAGTTGGCTGATCTTCCACATCCTCACTTGATGATACTACTTCCTCTATCATCTCTCTTCACATTCTCATCAAATATCTCAAGTGTTTATGTGTTTATACGCTCAAAATCAAAGTATGCAACATTATACCATATGCTTGAATAAATTCTAATCAGATAACAAGATGCAACAATACACACATTTTTTGAGGTCTTGAAGGTTGTAATGGAGCTAGAGTTAGGGTAGAATATATATTTAGAAAGTAAGCTAAGACTTGGAGTAAGCACTATTATTCTCATTGACAATGTCTAATTAAAACTATTGTGGAATATTTCTTTCAACTGAGTTCTTTTGGCTTCATAGAATTTTTCCAGCTTTTTGACTTCATCGTTATTTATTTATATATTTTAGTTGATTTTTTCAACTTTTCTTTCAGTAAGTTGTTTATTTGAAATTTGTTGCTTTTTCAACTCCCTTGTTTTTATTTTCAGATTTGTACTCATATTCTTTTGATTTTCTCAATTTCTAATTGATACCCCAAGCTTATTGGTTACTATTCCAACAATAACCCCAAACTTAAATTAGACACATCCTTGAGACGTAATTCTTTTACTCCAATTATGGTAGGAAGTGTTTAGGCCAAGAGTTGCATTTAGGGTTAAAAACAAACAAGTGGGAAGCATACTTAAGGGGTTACGCTTGGGATAAAAATAAAAATTGTTAGCATGAAAGGCTCTAGGCTAAAAAGAAACAACTTACCTTAGTGTATGTAAACAATATAAATGAAATCAACTAAGAATATACACAAGTTTTGAATAATGAATACATATTAGAATTCTCTCTCATGATAAAACAACAAGTTTGGATTTATCTGTCACTCACCTAGTCAATTAAAGATGAACAACCTACATAGTGCACCTTGATTGATGCAGCATCACAGTCAGTTACGATAAACTTACTTAATTCATAGTACAACTCAATTAAACCATATTATAACATTTGGAAGTATATAAAAATTATTTTGCGAGTTGACATGCATGAGGACTAAAAATAGCTATGTTGGTTGATTATTAGACAACCACTATTTTACTATAAACTATCATATAACCGCATGAGAGTAAACAAACATAAAATAAACTAACAAAAAATGAAACAAAACTAAGAAATGAATTTAAAATTGAAAAATATAAAATAAACTAAAATAAATATAAGGTAAGAATACATCCATTGGATTGTCTCCCACGCAGTGCTCGTTTAACATCATTAGCTTGAAACCTCGTCATCCACGTTAGGGTGGATATTTCATCTTCTAAACCTTGTTACTTTTCTTTTTCGATACGAAGAAATCATCTTTTCTATAGATACAGACCACTTTGTGCAACATGTTACTCCCTATTTCCATAGCATTTCTTTGATGTCTCTTTTAATTTTTTTCACTTTGCTTTTAGAATGGATTTTTGAGACTTCCTACTCGGAGGTGCTGGTGGAGATGACACCATTTTAGATGTTATTCTTGAGATTTCTTATGGTGGTAGTCTTAGAATTTGGCTTTCAACACATGTTTTAATCATGCCTACTTGATAGCCATTATCTTTTTTCTTATTCTTGCTTCCCGTTTTCAAGCACATTCAATGATATTTCATCATCATAAACTTTTAAGTTGAGTGTGTATTTTTATAAATAGATATTACATCGACTTGTAAGCAAGAAAGGTTGACCAAGAATGAGATGTATCTCTTTATCTTCATGTATGTCCACGATCACAAAATCAACTAGAAAGCTAATTTTTTTATTATAACCAAGATATCTTGCGCATCCCCATATGGATGCTTTATGGAGTGATATGTAAATTTTAAATTCATCATTGTATCGCTGAATTTTCCAATACCAGGTTTTTGATAGATTGGCAATGGCATCAGACTCACACTAGCTCCTGAATCAATTAAAACCTTCTTAAAATTTCCATCTTCTATAGTGCATCGGATTGTGATAGATCCAAGATCTTTTTGTTTGATGGAAATTCTCCTAGCATGTGATATTGCACTATGTAACATGTGATGGCAACGAGGACGATGAGTGGTTACCGGTACATAATGCATGGCAATGAGAAGCTCTTGGCAACTTTTAGGCAAAAACCAAATTCACATAAAAATGAGAGGGATCCTAAGGCTGTGTAGGTACGAGACTGTATGGTTGAAGAAAGGCTTATAAGGATTGATTGGTACTACCTATACCAATAAGATGTATCTTTTTTTGGTAGTCTAACAAATTAGAACTCCATAGTTAAGCGTGCTTGACTTGGAGTAGTATTTGGATGAGTTACCTACTGGGAAATTTTCTAAAAAGCGTGTGAGGGAGGACAAAGCATGCTGAAAAGATTCGTGTTGATTTATAGGATTAGTCAGTAATCCTGAAAGTAGTTTGGGGCGTTATAAATGGTATTAGAGTATACCTCTCCCAGTATGATATCGGGAGTGAACTAAGCGAAAGCTGGTGGGCATGTAACACCCGAGGCCAGTGACGATAGGGAGTGGTCGCCGGTGTATAAGGCATGACAATGAGCGGTTCATGGCAGCTTTTGTTAGACGCTGGCCTTAGGATCTAGAGGGGGGGTGAATAGATCGTTCACAGTTTTACGGAGTTAAACGACTTTTCAGCGGAAGTGATTCTGAATCGACTCGCGTCTATTCCGAACCACTATCGAAACGATTGTATATGTGTTTAAAACCAGTCAAAAACTTGAGCTAAGTGATAAGAGTATACGTTGCAGAATCAAAGCGTTGCTCTTATTGAAAATCAGATTAATTTCTTGTATGATGGACAATGTTTGCAATGCAGTAAAAGTGATAGAAACAAATACAAACACTTGGTGATAATGATCAAATTGACGGTGATTCAATATGTGATGGATTGTGATGTTTATATAAGTTCTTAATTCACAATCTTAACACTCGAATCGTTGATCAATTTGCTATTATAACCAAATATGAACAGAACGTAAATGAAAAAGTAAAAGCGATAAGAACATGATATTTGTTTAGGCAGTTCGTCGATCGTCCTCGCTACGACTACGTCTGCCCCCAATTCCAAACTGAAATTGGGTAATCTTTCATTAATGTTGAAAGTAGTATATACAAAGAAGATAACAAAGCGATAAACCATAAACCAATTATGTCGATCCTTTGAATCTTCTTCCCCCTTAATCTTGAGTCAGATCAAGGTTATCCAAGAGCTTCACTTTGATCCCTTTCTGCAGTGTCTTCAATTCCCTCGAACCCTTGTTCTTCAATCTTCACACTCAGCCGGATCCTCGATGAAACCTCTTGATAAAAACCCCCAAGAAACACCTATCTTGGAGGACAAAACCCGCAGATTTTATTCACCAAAAACCCCACAAATCTTCACCCACTAGGAATCTTCAATTCCGTTCCATGGACGTTATCGAACTCGATCACTAACCCTCAACGCAAGAATGATTATGTGTAATTGTGTTGGAGATGACGAAGAACGAAGATGAGAAGCCTTTGTGTATCTTTCAGTCGTTGGTGTTGCTTGTAATAATGAACCTTGGACAATATATATGATAGCTTAACAGTTGGAGATGAGAGAAACAGAATTTTTGACTTTCTTGATCAGTTAGGTCGACCTCTTTTAGTGCTTAGGTCGACCTAGCAGAACTTGCAGAATTTTGCTCCCAGTTAGGTCGACCTGTTAAAGGAGTAGGTCGACCAGAATCCTCTTCAAGTGCATTCTGGGGACATTTTCTCAGATTAGGTCGACCTAGTTGTTGTGTAGGTCGACCTAGCAGACTGATATGTGAATTTCATCAATTTAGGTCGACCTAGATGATGTGTGAGTCGACCTAGCAGAAGTATATGGATTTTTCTCCATTTTAGGTCGACCTGGGTTGATGGTAGGTCGACCTAACTGCTGCTTTTCTGCATTCTTCTTGTTTTGCTTGTGTTGAGTCGACCTATATGCATAATAGATCAACCTGTTCTGTCATGAGTGATCAATGCTTGCTTTTCTTTGAGTTTTCTGCTCCCGCTTTGTTGTTTGAATGCTTATTGAGTTTGCCATGAATCAAAAACATCTTTGAGTGTAATCTTGTATTCACAGCTTTTAGGCAAAATCCGAATTCACATCGAAATGAGAGGGATTCTGAGGCCGTGCGAGTATGGGACTGCATAGTTGAAGGAATGCTCATAAAGATTGATTGATATTACCTATACTTACAAGATGCATCTTCTTTTAGATAGCATAACAAATAAGAACTCCATAGTTAAACGTGCTTGGCTAGGAGTAGTATTTTGATGGGTGACATTCTGGGAAGTTTCTCGGAAAGCGTATGAGTGAGGACAGAACATGCTGAAAAGTCTCGTGTTGTTTTGTGGGATCAATCGGTAATCCTAAAAGCAGTCTGCGACATTACACGCTACACTTCTCAGTTAAGATTACTGACTCATCTCCTAATGTTCTCTTTTTAGAAATTATATATTTCAAGAATTACTGGTACATGAGCATTTGCTTAAGTGCTTCCACAAGGAATATCGATCTCTAACTTTCTAAATATTTAATGAAATGTCTCAAAAAATATCGTTTTGATCCTTCTTCTTCACCCATTGAGGATAAGGTAGCCTAATCACCAGTTTAGTCTCATTCTTATTTCTATCTTTTGTTTGCCTTTTGGGGAACATAACTTATTCTGGTTCTTTCTTGTTCTACATCACTTCCAAATCTAAATTTATAAAATGATCATTATCTGTTGCCTTCTCTTTTTCATCTTTAACAAACTTCTGACTTCTTATTATGATGTCAGTAACATTGATATGATCTATGAAATTTGTGAATGTGGTGCTCAGAGTACTCCCTTGTGCTTGTTGTGAAACCTGTAGTTCTTTTTTAATTACTCCCCTTTTTAATCTTTGCGAATAAGGGAATCCCATTTCTGGCTTTGGAAGTTTTTCTTTTTGAGCTATGGTAGTAACGACATTGACACTCTTATGATTTATAGGATTATTGATAGTTTGTTTGGGAGATTACCTTGAACTTGTTGTGAAAACTATTTAGCTATTTGTCCCACCTGAACCTCTAGAGTTTTTATAGATGTTGCAGTGTTTCTTAGGTTATTCCTTGTCTCTTCTTAAAACTCGGTATATTAAGCAATAAACTTTTTAAGATTTATCTTTAAATCTTCTTTCTTTGGGACTAGTTATTACTTATGAAATTGTTGTTGATATTGATATTGCACTGGCCCTTGCTGATCTTTCTATAAAACGTTTAGACGGTTTTCCACCCTAGATTATACATATAGGAGTAAGGACTATTCTGCTTGAGGTAGTTTAGTTTCTCTACTTGTGGTAGAGGATCTCCATAATACATAGCAAAATGAGGACCTCCGGAAATTCATAACTTACTAGTTGTGCCTGTTGAACTTTACCTACCAGCTGAGTTTCTATGTACATTATTTTCGGTATCCTTTCAACTTCAACAGCAATTTGATCTTCTATTTTTATATTCTGAGTTGCTAGTTTCAAATCAATAACTCATTCTGGCTTGTTTATACATCAATCATACAATTCGAGATGTTCATTTGGAGAAATGGATTCAATATTCTTTTTTATACGAGTGGTTAATGTAAACTTCGATGATCCACCCACAGTTATATCAATCAACTTTTTAGTTTTCAGCTAGAGACCATCAACAAACATTTTCATTTGTCCAGTCTGATCTAGATCGTGAATAGGGCACAACCAGCTATCTTTTGAATATTCTATATGCATCTTCTAATGATTCACCTTCCCTCTGTAACACTCCATTCCCCATCAGTAATTTAATTAATAATTTAAATCATAGTAAGTTAAAAAAATCTAAAACAAAACCTCAAGAATGAGATGCTACATTCCTCATACATCATACACAAACATGCTCAAGTTATAACTAACTAGATACATAACACATTAAGAAGAACCTATCACACCATCATTACAATTCTTAAAACTTCAACTTTTTTATTAATGCAGCGGAAAAACAATCAGAATTTATCGTAAACAACTTCAACTCATCATAATCCAACATATAACAAAATAAGAGAGAGTTATAACTACTCCCACAATCTTTCAAATAAACAACAATGCAAGAAAATAAAACAAGCATTCATCCCCCGGTGTTACGTATCAGAGCACAGCGCTGACTCAAAACTAAGGACGACTAACCTCGTCTACTGCGGATCACCTGCACGTTACCCATGTAGAGACAACATTTAAACAGAATGGGTGAGATATCACAACAATATAATAAAAGATATAATCATAAGCATAGGACAAATATATCACGCTAAATTCCAAATGCAACGATTGGTAGTCATGGTTCATAATTGATTATACAACACACATATAACATCATCATGCTTCACAAACGTATGTTGCCTATACAATCCAAAACTTATCGCTATACCACCAACCTACCAAAATATAATGCAATTCTATTAATGATGACACAATGCATGTGGTACCAATATCTCCGCAAATGCCATATGTGGGCAATGGCTATCTTCGTAATGCCAAACTAAGGCAACGACTAACTTCGTAATGTCGATCCTTCACAACAACAATCATCTTCATTAATTATGTTATGCATGAGACACACACAATACAACATCATCGTTATGCAATTACCAAACAACGATATTCATTCCAATACCAAAAGAGGCTATCAACATCAATCATCATCATGTAACAACATATACAAAGCAATTACATTGCTTTCGCATCATCTTCGTAATCAAAACACAATACTTTCCATTATGGCACAAAAAACATACACACCCATCATGTTTCTTTTCATAAAATACTCAGCCACTGTTTTCAAAATGATCATTAAGATGTAGAAAATATTTTAGCTTTAAAACGGTACGAACGACGTGTCAAACAGACTTACGGTTCAAAAGATATGGCCAAAACAATTTCGCAATAGAAACATCTCAAAGTTGACACGGCCGCCCCTGTTAGCTGACACGGCCCATGTCACTCTCAGCTCAATTTTTTTCCACGTTATAGGCACCAAGGACCCAAGGCTGACACGGCCACCCGTGTCACCTAACACGGCCTGTGTCAGAGCCCAGAAACCCCCTTTTTAAAACGACTTTGTGCGATTTTACTGGTTTCTATACCATCCAACAGATCTCAAACCCCTGATTTTGACCTCTAACAACCCCAATACATATCCTATCATATAGTAATTGAATTAAGGGAAATACACACATTACAAATCATCTAAATAATACCAAATTGCATCATCCTCAATTAACATCATATATATATATATATATATATATATATATATATATATATATATATATATATATATATATATATATATCCATTCATATCAAACCAACATAACAAAATCATCAATTTCATTCAACCTAAACTATCAATTTCATAGGTTTATCTACACCCAAAACCTAGCAAACATATCATCATCTACCCACAATTATACTGCCTATTAAAAGGTTGGAACCCCACCCTTACCTTAGCAATTTTCTTTAAAACTTCTCTATCAATGGAAGTCTCCCCTTAGCCCTAGCTCTGCTTCTCTCCATTTGACGTTCTCTTCAAAAATTATGTAACTTCCCTATATTTTTCTAATTCTCTTTTATTAGTTGACCCTTTAGTAATTCCTTTACACTAGTGGGCTTAACCCAGACACCCCCACTAATACTCATACTAACATCATTTTTGCCCAACTAATTAAATATTCTATATTTTATTATTATTAACAATATTCAACTATATCATATTATTGTATAGTTATTAATAAATTCCTATTATCACCAAATAATTTAAAATAAAGAAATTAAATAATTAAAGAAATATTACGGGTGTTACACCCTCTATTCAAAATTCATAATTTCGTATCATTTTCTAAAGGAAAATTGAAATAGGAAAATATGCATTCATAAAAGTTGTTTTTATCTCTTCCCAACTTGTGATGCTCTCTGTTGAAAGTGAGTAAAGCTACTCTTCGACATCGTCTACTAAAGTAAAAGGAAACATTCTCAATTTCGTACTTTCTTCTGTATGCCCTTTTATCTTAATAGTTGTACTCGTTATCACAAACCTTTGTAGATGTTTGTTTGCATATTTATTGATTTTACGAATGAAATGCCTCTTCTCTAGCTGATATATGGTTGTATGGTGTAACTAAAATCTAGGTACATTCATCGGTTGATTTACTATTATCAGTCTACCTTCTGATGTGTTTGCTCTTCCATAATCTCGGGGGTAATCTTTCAAGAATTGGTTGATTTTCAGCCATTGGTTCCTCTAGCTCTTTATTTGTTTGTGTATTTGATGGATGAGAAATATTTTCTGCAACCGAGATTTCCTGAGCTGAGCGAGTAAGATTCTCTTGATTTATGTGTCAAAAGGAAAATTAGTTGAGGATTCTCCTCAAATACAAATGTCATAAACAGGTTAGTTATGACTAAAACAAAATAAAATAGTTTTTTGTTGCAAAGCAACAAAATTTCAACTAAAATAAAATCATAAACTCTATAATCTTTGGCAGTTCCTGGAAACGGCGTGTTATACCCCAAAATTTGCCCACATATTTTTCAAGAAAACTCCAATCTGAAAATTAAGAGTCTCATATAATCATGGATTTTTATTTCAACAAATATCCTGACATATGAAATACTTAGTTTTTAGAATTTTTCTTATACAGTAATTTGGCTTGCAGTTGAATTTATTCTTACGCAAACGCCAAATACTGTTTATTACTTCACACATGCTATTTATTTATTTACAGATAAATAGTACTGACACAATTGGTACAGAGTTAAATCTTTTGCAGGCGCAGAATCAGTAAACTCATACTGTACTGGTAACAGTAAATATTAGTTATTTATTATGTCTGTGTTTTTTTAACAAGTCATGTAAATAAACTTTCATTTTTCACAAAAACAAAAAAAAAACAACAAATAAGAAAATTAACTTTGACTGTTGATTTTTCACTCTAACTGCTGCATCAATACCTGGACAGTCAGTTGACAGCCAAACTGCTGGCAGTATAATTCACAGTGTTTTGTACCATCAATCAAATCAATCTTTCACAATTCAAATTTCCAAGATTTTTGTGTTAGAAGTCTTCTGAATATCACGCGATTAGCAGAAACTCAGCACTGCACAAAATCAGGTACGCTTAACTGTCTCCTACACAAACAGTCCCTAATCAGGGTTTTTCTTGTTTTTACAGGAGCAACAAGTTTTTGAGAGCTCAAATGGATTTCATACACATCCATATATCTCAAAGTACCATCATACAAATTTTCAAACTTCAATTCACTCAGACGCACCGTCAGCAGCTCAAACAGTCAACAGACGACCCGTTTGACCAAAAAAGTCAACAGACAGTCAAAAATGAATTTTTTTGTCAAAGTCCATATTTTGTCAAAGGATTCATCATTTGATCATCGGATGATCATAATTCATCAAGGAAAGATCAAAAATCAACAAAACCCTAAGATTCAAAATTAGGGTTTTTGCCTGAAAAGTCAACTCAACTTTGACTGATCATAACTCTCTCATCCTTCATCCAAAAAATTCAAACCAAAGCTTGTTTTGAAGGAAATTCAATTATCTTTCAAATGCCATTGATCCCATGGTCATTGGATTCACCATTTGAAAAATATGATCAAAGACATTACAGGTCATTTTCAAAGTCAACAAAAAGACACTTTTTTCAAAAGGACACACAAGGAGCTTCAAAAATCATTTTGACATGAGACCAAAGGCATTGGTTAGAGGACTCTTTGAGGTTTCCAAAAAGTGCAAGAACTCCTTCATATGACAAAAATTGAAGGATTTACACCTTGTTGAAGTTGGCTAAATTTTGGGAAAATACATGAAATCAACATTGTTCAAAAATGCATTTTTTCCAAATGGGGCCAAGTTTTCAGCATTCAAACATCATTTCCATGATGATATGGGCCTCCCACGACCAAGACTAAGCCCACATCATTTTTTATCCATTTTTGGCATAATTTTATCTTATTTTAAGATTAAAATTAAAAAGAAAATGAAATGGATAAAGAATAGCTTGTATTCCAAGCATGACTCATTCAACTCTGTCCCAAAGCAAAGTACAGCAGAGGAGAAGAAGAAAATCAAGCCATGGTGGCTTAAAGGCAAAGCTACCAATGTTGAAAAAGTCAAGATTCCAAAAAAACTCATCAATGCTTTTGGCTTAGTTTCTAAGCACTCTAATGCTTATAAATAGGCTATAGCACTTCAGTAATAAAGGAGACACGAATTAAGAACCATTCTATGCTTGTAAACACACTTGTATCAAGTTGAAATTTTGAAGGAAATTTAAAATTCGAATTTTAAATTCCAGCTTGTTTTAACATAAACTAAGTATTCAAACACGTTCCTTGAACTTCACTGAACCTGTCCAGATCAATTGCAAGCATTGAAACCTCAAGAACACACGCCTAGAACCCACGGTTTGTTCAAATCGAAACCCACCAAAATATAATCATACATGCATGTATAACAAGATGTAGTTGCATATTTGTGTTTGGTTTGATGCTCTGGTCGTTTCTGGAGCTGGAATTAGGTTTTCATGGACGATTGAGACATGTGCCATTTTAGGGTTTTATGACCTCGAAACGGGGTTTTTCTTTTAAGGCAAAATCAAAAGAAAATAAGGCCATGGTTGTGTTCAGTGGATCATTTACAGTCGATCCATGGTCTCATATGGTATTTATATTGCATATCTTGTGATTTTCAATTTGCAGGAGCTTTAGTGACGGAAAAAAACCGTGGGTATAGGCTTTACCTACGGTTGCAGAAATTTCAAATGAAGAAGATGAAGCGTGGCAAGCTCTGGTTGGTCAGAACGCGCGCGCCAGCTTTTTCAAATTCTTCGGATCCTGTGCTACGTTGTCCACACTTTTGCCATGTGCCTCGTTTCAGTGACCACACGATCAATCCAGTCACTCCATCAAACGCACCAGATCATGCAACCACACCATAGACCTCACTTATCCACCACACCTGATCGTATCCTTTTAAATTTTATTTCTATTTTAATTTCTTTACAAAATTAATTAAAAATAGTTTTAAAAATCCAAAAAATATACAAAAAATATTTTTAGACTTCTAAAATAATATATTATTTTCTGAAATAAAAATATTTTATTTTTCTTCATAATTCCAATATTTTGCATAATTAATTAGTATATGTTTGTATATTTGCTTTTTAATTATTCTAACCAATCAAAAAATCATAAAAAAAAATTGTTCTTTGTGTTAAATATTGTTTATATATTATAAACTAATTTTGTACATATTTTGAATAATTTTCTTTTTAAGTTTTAATTATTTGTATAATTATTTGCATAATTATGTTTTAATTAACTTAAATCAATTTCAAATCAATTCCAAAAATTCCAAAAAAATTAGTTTTGTTTTAAAATTAATTGACAAATATTTTGTACATATTTTAAACTTAATTTCTAGGTTTAAATATATTTTCATCTTTTTTCTTCATTTTAATTTAATTAATCATGCATTAATTATAATTAAAACCAATCATAAAAATTCCAAAAACATGCCTTTTATTTTTCTTGCAATTTAAAATTCCTAGATAAATGTATAGGATGTCAAATTCATGTAAATAGGCTAGTTTACGTTTCCTGCAAAATCGATGTAATAGCGTAGATTTACTTTCCGCACTTTACATTTCCGCATTTTAATTTCCAGCAAATATAAACTGCGTGTATGTCAAAGATAAAATTGAACCGTTAGATCACTAACTTCAAAGATAAAATATCTGAATCCAAACACAATCACACTTGCACCTCTTCAGGTAATCCTTTTCATTCTTTCAAAATCAAAGTCAAATTCTACTATTTTGAGTACAAAATCGAACCTTGCTTTTATATCCGGTGAAAGGATAGATTTTTAAAGGAAACAGGATAAAGACCTTACAACTCAGGGTAGACCTCCTAGTTTGCTTGCTCAAATCAAAACAAACAAAATTCTCATACACTGTTGTTTTTCAAAACTTTCAAAAAAGACAATACTTTGTATACATCCAAACACGGGTTATTACAAAGTTAACGTTCTTTTCAAAACATCTTTCGAAAGATAAACAAGCATTTTGTATACATCCGCACACGGATCATTACAAAATTCAATTTACAAAGGTATTTGAAACCACATATGAGCAATTTCAGAGCAATTGAAAAGTCATCGAAAAACAAGTGAGCTAAGCAAACTTAAGAGCCCATGGATAACCATGGATACAAAGGGTGCTAACACCTTCCCTTTGTATAACCTACCCCCTTACCCAGAATTTCTTAAAGGTCTTTTTTCTGTTTCTTTTATAAACCTTTCCTTAATTGGATAAAATAAAAGGTCGGTGGCGACTCTGTGATATTTTCAAAAATGCGAAAGCATTAAGCGACAAAAAAGAGTCAGTTCACGTATCTCTACAGATCAGAGGTATGGCCCGGAATTAAAAAAATCGGAGGTCCACAGAACTGGCGACTCTGCTGGGGAGATACTTTCAAAAACAAAATGTTTTCAAAAGGGGTTACCTTAAGAGAATAGGTCGATGTTTTCAATTGTTTGACTTGATTGCTTTATTTTTCAAAGGCTTGCTTGGGTATTTTGCTTGTGTGAAAGATTCTAACCCGAATCTCGAGATACCTTAAGTATATGACATTAGACCAAGGAAACTGTACGGCATGTACCGATACGGTTGAGCTGGTAGTCATCGTTAGTGCGACACTTTGGTTTATACTGATGTCCCTTGAAAAAGATCAAGGAGTATATTAGGCTTCCGAAATGTCATTAAACACTAATTTGTCTTAGAACCTTTTTAGTTGAACTTGACTTGTGGCCTATTAAGTGGCTAGCTTTGAAATTGATCGAAGTTAGTTATCCTCGAGGAATATTTTGATCGGCCGCTCGAGCGCCGTATTGAGATGTTACTTCCAAGGATCATAGAACCCGAATGCTATTCTAGGACAGGTTTTAACCAACTCAACTTCAGTGGGGAGGGTATCACCTATCAGCTCCATGCAAGCCTTTAAACCTAAGGCTATTGTTTGATTTGTTTTTGTGTGCCACATGTTTGCATCATAAGCATATCATTTTTTGCACCAAACACTTCAAGGATCAAAGAGTTTACCTTTGTTTTTGCAGGTAATGGCTCCCGCCACCAAAGATTACATCCGAATCAACATCTCAACGGTACCATCTGAACTAAAAGACTTAGTATCAGAATTCCCCAGGAATGTTCAATTCACTGAAAGGCATGGTCACCTACTCCATTTGGTTACCTCAAAATTTGAAGAAGACATGATACGGGTCCTGTTCCAGTTCTTTGACCCCGAACATCATTGCTTTACCTTTCCTGATTACCAGTTGGTACCCACTTTGGAAGAATTCTCTGAACTAATGGGATTGCCTGTTCGAAATCAATTACCTTTCACTGGTTTAGAAAGGATTCCAAAACCTGAAGTCATTGCTGCTGCTTTACATCTGCGGAAATCAGAAATCGAGTCCAATTGGGAAACAAAGAGTGGAGTTAAGGGTTTGCTTGCCAAGTTCTTGTTGGAAAAGGCTCGACTACTGCTAGAAA